>NC_080067.1:58335348-58639571 GCF_949987535.1 Balaenoptera acutorostrata
ATATTCACAGAAATGATTACTAAGAAATGAAAACTTTACAGATAATGTGCATTTAATATTGGAACAGTTTGCAGTGTATAATTTATTTTTTTTTCTTTGTAAGAATGGTGGGATAGGGAAAGAGTCTAAGCCTGTTTACACACAAATATAATCCTAAACAACTGGAGGAAGCTTGTTGTGGACCTCTTGGACCAGCTACCACTAACTCATAATGCACTTATGTGCAAATTAGAAAAAGGCGCCCCCTGCAGGCCAACTCCCTTGTGCTGCGACAATTTCCTCACACAGGTGGCCCTGTTTATGCGCAACCCTATGGTACCAGGGCTGAGCTGGTCAAATGCAGTATGCCAGCGGCCCTTCCTCTTAGATAAGCTGAAAAAAATCCTTATCATGTTGCATGATGATTTTTCTCTTGGCATGGATAAGAGGTGAAAAACCTAAAGAGCAAATTATTTTCTGTAGAATTTATAACATTGCTTTTGTTGTAATTAACTTTATTCAAATAAATTGCAAATTAAACTACTATAACTTGGCTCTGATCAACAAATATTCATCTATATTATGTATTTATCCATTTGTATACGAGTCGGGGAATATCTTCATACAATGTAGACCAAAAAGAATTGGATTATTTTGCCTGAAGAGTAAAGATTTTCCTTGAATATCCTGCCAGAAGAACCCACCAGATGTTTATCATCTCAGAGTGCAGAACAAAAGGAAACTGGCTTGAACTACATAGATATTTCCACTCTGAAAAGAATTTCCTAGCAAAGAGAATAATAAATTAGTTGATAAGAGAACTTTTCTTCCCAAGGTAGCTAGAACTTTAAAGTAAGATTAAGGATTTTATTGCCCCACATTTTAAAATCCAGTTTTTCCTTTCCTTTGGAAATATAAGGATTTGTAGATAATAATCAGCATTCTTAACTGCAAGAAAAATTAATAAAGGTACATAGAATAGGCTTCACACATTCATTTTTTGTTGTGGGAGAACTGATTTTTGCATGAGTAAATACCCCTGCTTGTCTAGAATAAAGGGCAGATGAAAGGTAATCTGGAGAACAGGTCAACAGAGTATATAGCTTCATATAGCAAACTTTTGCCATCATAGTCCTATAACACAAAACACTATTACATGGAAATAGTTGATTAGTAAAGCAAAAAGAAGAGGAAACAGACAATGTAGTGAATAAGTTTGAGTAAAGAAATCCACAACCTATTTCTTACCCTTTGCAAGCATGGGGCTTAGAAGATAGGAAACCTGGGGTCCTAAACAGCTGTGTGACATCATGCAATTTATATTCACTCTCTGATCCTCAGCTTTTCATCTGTACAACTGTGTGATTACACCAGTTACTAACATTCCTTCCAGGCCTAAAATTTTTGGTAGGAATTCCTTATACTCTTTACCTCTAAGACATCAGAGTTCTCAAATTTTAGTGTACATGGAGATTCTGGGCTCCTTCCCCAGACATTCTGATTTCCCAGACATAGATTCCAAAGAATCTTTTTCACATACTTTCTCAATGGTAAGATTGCAGGAAGGCCAAGAAATATATTCAAGAGACATTTGAATAAAACCTAACTTTCTAACAGAGGACCTAACAGAGGTCATGTCTTATTAGACTTTGTAACAGAGTAACAAGCAGAGTGCCTGGCAAAAAGTAGGTACCCAATGAATGTTGATTCAGTGAACTAATTTTCATTAAAAGATTCATATTTGTGATATTAATTGATCTCCACAATTATCTGATTCTCTAAGAGAAAGAAGGGGTATTTCTAACAGAGGGAAGATAGGCTGTATCTAGGTTTCTCAGAAACTACAAATTGATGCAGAAGTACTTTGTAAGTTAGCATGTTTTTTAAAATCATACTTTCTCTTCAATATAGCTCCCTTACAAACCTCAAAGTAAAAAAAAAAAAAAAAAATTGAATTCTGCCCTTGTATGCCTTTTGCTGAGTGGCATAATAACAGGATGCTCTTTTTACTCTGAAAAGAGGACTAACTCTTTACATTTAAGTGCAAGAAAATCAAGCTGTCACTTCAACCCACAGCAACTGTCTCTTGCAGCATCTCTGCCAAATGTCACCCTTCCTCTCCGGGGTCTGATTCTGCCACCGGATCTGGGGGAGTATACCTCGCCGCACAGCATGTAACATCAGTCTCTGTGCCTCCAAGCCTCAGATTCTTTCTCATTTCACCTCATGTACATTAATACGGAGATTAGTTTCACTTTTTTCTTGAATAGCTAATCACTTGGCAGCCAACAGCCTACTGTAGCATTGCAGGTCAAAATCAGCTGAAAAGAACAGTGACTTCGAGCTGGAAAATATAATGCTCCGTGAAAACTGCACCCGGGACAGGACCTCGGACTTGTCACCCAGACACGAAAGATTTATTTTCAATTACAAATCCAAGCTTAATGTGAGGGCACCCTGGGGGAGATTCAGATCACTGCTTCTTCTCAATTGACCTTCTACTTGTTTCAATATTTCCTTCGCTATTAAACAGTATTCCGTGACGCTCTAAGCTGAAGATCCATATTAGCTACTGTAAGAATTGCTGGGCTAGGAAAACTTTTGAAGAATTTCTCAGCTGAAGGCCAAGTTACACGAATAATTTCCTCTATGATGAGCCTTCACTGGTTAACACAGCAATAGATTTGGGGCTTCGGCAATATTTCTGATGGATTGCAGGGGCCAATATCACCATGCTACTTAGGCTTCAGTAGAATCCAAAAGCAAAGATTTATTCCAGTTTTCAATATTAGGTGGATTTACTGTTAACATCTAATCAAGACCTATCATATATCCCTTTAGCATCATTAAATAAGATTACCCTAGGCTGGCTGTTGGTACTGCTACATTGGACTCTGGAATTAGTGATTTGCCCCAGGATATTTTGGGTCTCTGTTATAGTGCTTTTATGTACACTTAGCAGCTGCTCCAAAATGCATGCCATATGGCCCTAATCTAGGGTTCACAAGCTTCTCTTTTAAGAACCACTAATTGAAACTTCCTAGGAAAAGTTAGGTTTTTAAAAAATCGTTATAATTTAAAATTTGCAGGAGTGAGACATTTGGATTATCATTCAAGTTTAATCAGAGATCTGATTATTGGGAAGTAACTTAGTGTAATTTTCTTTATATTGCAGATTTCACTACTTTTAACCTGAGACTTCTCTTTTGACATATGTTTCTAGATCATTTATTGTAGAATACTTACACCATTCTTGGTTTTTGCCTTTGAATCTAACTATTATGCCTATAATCATGGATAATTGTATTAGAGGAAAGTAAACATATTACCTTCACTAGGTTTATCTTGTGAATGTTCAGTTTTTACTTAGTGATTGTGTTTATATAACTTCAGGAATGGTGCTAGATTTTTCTGGTATTTGTAAACCAGGATAGTCCAACTATATGCATATTTAGGCTTGCATAAAAAAATCATTAATTAATTCTCTCTTGCCATATGTATTTTTAACTGTTTTTTTCTGGAATCAAAGGTACTTAGAAAGAGCCATCTTTAACTTCACAAACATTTACCGTACACCTACTATATGTATGGCACTGTGCCCCATCTGGGGATAGAGACAAACAAATAATTACAATCCAGTGTTCGTGCATACTTACAAAAGAATGTCCAGAGTGAACTGGGCATTTAGAGGAAAGTGGACTAGCTGTGTTTGAAGTTCTCCCAACAATAATATTTGAGCTGAGCCGTGGAGACTGAGTAGAAGTTGACCACTTAAGCAAGCCAAAGAACAGTGGTCCTCTGCAGAGAAGAATCAGTGGATGAGAGTGATGAAGTGATGCAATCAAAACCAGGTTCTCTCTAACTGCAATGACTGTAGTATTTTGGTGACTCTTGAGATTTAAAGGGAATATTCAAGTTTATTATAGTGCTTAGGCTTTTTCTTAAAAGAAAGTTTTTATTCAAAAAGGACAAAGGGGGTTCTAAATATATTAAATATAGTGTATATTAATATTATCCCATTCCTAGGGTATTTTGACAATCAACTGAAGGCACTGTACAAATTTAGCTACATGCTCCATCAGGCAAGAGAGCATAGTGATAAAAGTTCTACTAGGAAGTTCATTCATTTGTTATTTATGGATTATTTCATGGAATATTTATTCAATGGTAATTAAGTGTCAGGAACACAAAGATGGCTTCTGTTTACTCAGGGAGATAGACCTATACACCAGTGATAATACACTTTGGCAAGAGCTCAGGTAGAGATAACCCAGAGATTGGGTGCTAAACCATCTTGTATATATCTTTCCTGTCTTTTACAGTTTTCAAAGTACATTTGAAGTGTTCAAGGAAGGAGTTGTTCCCCTGTCCTCCTTATTGCCTTTATTTTGTTCTGTTGGCATCATCTAGGTTATTCAAACTACCATGTTATTTCCATAATCCTCAAAGTTTAAGTCATTAAAATTATTTTTTGCTAGGGAGAGTTATAGATTTATTATCGCTACCTGTTTTGTTTGATGTGTGCATGTGTGCGTGTGTGTGTGTGTGTGTGTGTGTGTAATGGGGTGTTGGTACTTCTATATATGGTGTTAGTGAGATTAGTGTTGTTCCAGATTAGCAGTTTTACCTCATTATATGCCACTTTTTCACAAATGAGATATCCCTATACTCCAAAATTCAGGATGCTTCAGTTTCTATATTTTGAAAGTACTAAATTTTTTTGTAATCTTTGTAATTAATTTTTCTAATCTTAATTAATACACTTTACTAAATTGCTTTGTAAGTTTACTTAATTTTGTAATTACTAAATATTTTTTATTGCTTTATATATGAAAACACTATTCAAAAATTTTAACCAAAGGGAAGTCAAAGACCCCAACTATTAGAGGTTTCTTGCAAAAAATGCTATTTTACTGCATCAAAGAGAAGTAAAAATGTGCTCAAAGATGATGGATATGTATCAAAATGACATAGGAACCAGTATGGAGAGACTCCCACTGGCCAAATATGGGACAATTTAAGCATCAAAATAAATAATAATAGTAAAAGATTATAACCCCCAGGATAAAATAAGAACCCATGAGGCTATAATGATAGGAATGAATGAATGAATGCAAATTGGGGAGAAAGAAAAACATTTTCTTACAGCCAATTCCAACTAATAATAAAATGTGGTAAATTTAATATTTGTTTCAGATAAGAATCATGAACAGATACTGAAATTAGTGGATGAAAGTGTGATGAAAAACAGGATTTCACATAGTCTCAACATTATCTCTCTACTTTATACTTACTAACTGGAAAGGGAAAATAAGTTAGTAGTAGAGAAACCTGGCAAACAGTCATTGACAAATCAACCAAGTGCCCCCTGTTATGATGCATTGAGATAAAAACAACATTACTTCTATGATTTTTCTGCAAAAATTCATAAGCTGAGGAAATATAATCATGAGGAAACAGCAGATAAACCCTAATTGAGGGACATTCTACACAATAACTGACCTGTATTTCTCAAAAAAATTTCAGTCAAGAAAAACAAAGACAGACCAAAGAACTGTTTGAAATTAAGGAGATTAAATGGAAAACTAAATTCAACATGTGATTCCAGATTTGATAGGAAAGAGAGAGAGAAGGAGGGAAGGAAAGATGGAGGAAGAAAAGGAAGGGAGGAAGAAGGAAGGAAGGAAGGAAGGAAGAGAGGGAGGAAGGAAGGAAGGGAAAAAGGAAGGTGTTAGGATGTGAGAAATCTGGGTGAAGGGATACATGGTCATTTTTTATTCTATTTTTTGAAATGCTCCTGTAATACTGAAAGTATTCAAAAATAAAGAGTATTAAAATCATTAAATCAGTCAGATTAGCTTTTAATAGAGAATATAATAAAAACAGCTGGTCTTTTAATAAAGACCAGATTTTACTAGTCATACCTTATACTGATGTTTATCTTCTCAAAAAATCCTATGATGGTAGAAATAAAATAAAAGAATCTGGTTTGGATTGCCAACAAACACATGAAAGAATGCTCAACATCATTAATCATTAGAGAAATGCAAATCAAAAGTACAAAGAGATATCATCTCACACCGGTCAGAATGGCCATCATCAAAAAATCTACAAACAATAAATGCTGGAGAGGGTGTGGAGAAAAGGGAACCCTCTTGCACTGTTGGTGGGAATGTAAATTGATACAGCCACTATGGAGAACAGTATGGACGTTCCTTAAAAAACTAAAAATAGAACTACCATACGAACCAGCAATCCCACTACTGGGCATATGCCCTGAGAAAACCATAATTCAAAAAGAGTCATGTACCAAAATGTTCGTTGCAGCTCTATTTACAATAGCCAGGACATGGAAGCAACCTAAGTGTCCATCGACAGATGAATGGATAAAGAAGATGTGGCACATATATACAATGGAATATTACTCAGCCACAAAAGGAAGCGAAATTGAGTTATTTGTAGTTAGGTGGATGGACCTAGAGTCTGTCATACAGAGTGTAGTAAGTCAGAAAGAGAAAAACAAATACCATATGCTAACACGTATATATGGAATCTAAAAAAAAAAAAAAATGGTCACGAAGAACCTAGGGGCAGGACGGGACTAAAGATGCAGACCTACTAGAGAATGGACTTGAGGACACGGGGAGGGGGAAGGGTAAGCTGTGACAAAGTGAGAGAGTGGCATGGACATATATACACTACCAAATGTAAAACCAATAGCTAGTGGGAAGCAGCCGCGTAGCACAGGGAGATCAGCTCTGTGCTTTGTGACCACCTAGAGGGGTGGGATAGGGAGGATGGGAGGGAGGGAGATGCAAGAGGGAGGGGATGTGGGGATATATGTATATGTATAACTGATTCACTTTGTTATAAAGCAGAAACTACCACATCATTGTAAAGCAATTATACTCCAATAAAGATGTTAAAAAAAATAATAATAATAAAATAAAATAGGTAAACAACAAGATCCTACTGTATAGCACAGAGAACTATATTCAGTAGACTGTAATAAACCATAGTGGAAGAGAATATGAGAAAGAATATGTATATATATGTATAACTGGATCTTCGCTGTACACCAGAAACTAACACAACATTGTAAATCAACTATACTTCCATTAAAAGAAAAGTTATCTCAGGAAATTAAAAAAAAGACTCTGGTTTGGTCAATATTAGTATGAAATTAATTAAGTTGTCTTGTCAGCTTTCTTCATTGCCCAGACTTTATGTCCTGTTCTTCCCTTTTTACTATTTGTGTCCTTCTCAGGGGTCAGCTAGTGTGGGATTGAGGAACACAGCCTGTCTCCTTCCCACTCAGGTCCCAGCTCTGTACAGTTGACTACTGCTGCTTGTTTTATAATTGTCAAAATTACTCAAATATCACTTGTCTTCTTTTTTTTTCTCTATTTCTTCCTACAGTCTAAGATATGTGCAACTAACATGTGTTAAAAATTTTGCTAACTATTCTAAAATAATGAGCCATCAGCAAATCAAGACAGAGTCTTTACTGAACCAAGTTCCTATGCCCAATGCACAGTGAGGCCAAACAAATGGAAACGCTGAAGTTTGGAGCAGAGAAAGCTTTACTGCAGGGCCAAGCAAGGAGAACATGTGGCTCATGCTCAAAAAACTCAAATTCCCTGAAAAGTCTTTACAGGCAAAATTTAGGGTGAGGGCTGCAGGGTGTGTGACTTTCTTCTGATTGGTTGGTGATGAGGTAACAGGGCCGTGCTCCAGGAATCTTGGGCTCATCCTGAAGTTACCATCTTCCACCTGAGTGTGGGCCTTAGTTCCAGCAGAAGAACTCAAAGATATTGTTATATATATTCTTTAAGCAAGAATCAGGATACCGCTTTAATCGCTGCACTACTGTTTCTTGACTGCCCCTCCTTTGCTTCCGCATTCCCTCACTTCCCTGATTAGCAACTGTTTGAATCTGCCCTTTGGAACTCAGGGAAAGTCTCAGAGGCTGAATGAAGCCTGTTTCCTACAAACAGGAAACAGGGGACAGGGAAAGGATTTGTACCAGGGAGGACCCTGGGTTTCACAATGTCTTCTATTTAATCAACATCATAGTATTTTGGTTCACAAAACCGTTCTCGTTACAATAAACCCAATTAAATGTTTGACCTGAAATTCTAAGGCACTACCTGCAGTGAATACAAACATGTCCTTTACCCTTAGTGGGATTCCTTAAATGGGCTTATACCGTAACAAATACCCTTACTACCTAAATAAGACTTAGAGGGCAACATAGGTATCTTCAATTGCCTCACCAACTACAGTCTGTAGAACAATTAAAAAACCTCTGTGGTAAATTTAACCTTGTTGTGTGTGTGTGTGTATATATATATATATATATATATATATATATATATATATATTCAACTATTTTATAATTTTCAAACATTTTTTCTTTTTTTTGAAATTTGTATTGATTTTCAATAAAAATGGAATAATGGTTTATTTTTTTAATGAAATAAGTGATAAAGAAAATGTCAAATTTAGTTGATTAAAGCCAAAGCATTTTTACCCAACATAGACTAAGCCCTCCTGTACACCAGAAACAGTATCTCCTTTAATAATGATAACTGTGCAGGGTAGAACTGTGATTGTTAACACCGTCTACTAGGAAATAATAGACTCAGAGGAGCTAACAAAAGTGCTCACACTGTAACTTTCTTATACATCCAAGTTGTCCTACTACGTACGTCCGGTGCTCTTTTCACAACACCAACTATTGAGAAAAGCTCAACTGCCTTTCAAATTCTGTGTCCCTGGGCAGTAATCTGGGCCAATATTCTGGGCCAGCCTGCTGGTCCATGTGTTCTCTTCTTCTTTCATGTAGGCCTTACCCAGTACTGTCCTATTTTTCTCCCTTTAAAATTACTGCCACCCACTTTATGTCTAAGAGCATTTTCCCCAGAGATTGGCTGCTTGAGAGGGTTTGCTCCTAAATTTTCACTCTGCTGCTGCCATCAGAGAAAGACACACAGACCTCTTTCATTTGGAAAGTTTAGTTGTTTGTCCCCATGTGGTAACGGAATTGTAATATATTAATGCCTGTTCAGCAAACAGGTATAGCATGGCCATTTGAAGCAGATACAGTGGAACACCCAATCCAGAAAAAATAAAGATGGGCAAATTATGAATACAAATTATAATTTACAAAGTACACACACATACACACACACATTGCAATGGAGTGCATGAGAGAGACCAAAATATATGTTAGATGGTTAGATATTTACAAAAATTTTTATAGTCCTTATTGTTCCTAAAGCAATGTAGCATAGTTCTAAACTACATAGTTCGTGAAAATTTTTCTTTATATGGCAACCACTGTGGGTCCCTCATTGTAAAGTATGCATTTAAATTGCTAGACGCATTCCTGCATAATCAAAACAATTAGAAATGAACAATGTGATTTCTTTTCTCTCAGTAGGCCTTTTAAAAGGGAGACTTCTCTTTTTTCACTTCTTTGTGAGAAAAGGTTATTCAGAAAGCACAGAAATTTTTTCAATTTTGGTACAGGTTTGTTGTCTAGATTCAAATAGACAAGAAGTACACAATAGCCTAATTCAGTGGATGTTGGATAAACTTTTCTTGACATGCAGACCAAGAAGTGTGAACATTAACAACCTTAGGTTGGGGTGGAGAATAGAGGAGAAGGTGTTGGAGCTGGGGCTGGGGATGACTTTTTCCCCAGCATCTTGAGCCCTTCTTGTAATGGAAATAGCATGCATAACTCAGGGCTAAGCAAATCATGGCCTTTTCCTCTCTATTACTATCTATATTCAGAAGAAATTGCTTAAAATAAATATTTTAGTCCTGTTTGGGGGAACACAAAATGTTAAAATTAAATTATAGTATAGAAGGGTCAATCTCACCTACTGACCTTGAAAATTTTGAAAATACTGAGAATTTGGGGACTTAGAAATATCTACAGGTGTTTTCTTTCCAGGCATCTGTTGGCAGTCACCTTCTTTCCCATTGTATTCCTTCATGTTCAGCTATCAGGAATAAAAGGCTTGGCCAGTAACTCAATTTGCTCTTCCCAAAGATGGGTCATTAAAAAGCAAACTATCTCACAAGACACAAATAAATAAATAAATGCACCAAAATATAAAAGTTTAGAAATACCACCAAGTTATATGATATTAAGATATCAGCCTCATTTCAGAGCAGTTTTTTTCCAGAGTATACATACAAAAAGGAAATTATTTTGACTTTATCCTTTGTCACTTTCCAAGAAGAATTTGTACAGTAGCTCTCAAGAGAACACAACAGCAAGGAAGCTAGCTAGAGATGATGGGTAATTAAATGGTACTGTGTGTTCTTTTTCCCTACACAGACCCCAAGTTATCCAATTTGAGGAATTTTAAGCCATCGTATTTTAAACAATCTTGACTCAAAAATATAAAGGGAAACTATCCAATTATGTATTAATATGAGGGTTTTCCCATATCTTTTTTTTTTTTTTTTTTGGCCGTGCCACGCTGAATGAGGGATCTTAGTTTCCCGACCAGGGATCGAACCCAGGCCATCAGCAGTGAAAGCATGGAATCCTAACCACGGGACTGCCAGGGAATTCCCAGTGAGAGTTTTATTTAGATATAACAGTGTTCCCCATCAGAACAGAATATTTTTCAAAAGTGAGTTTGCTGACAGAAAAAAAGGAATCTTGTTTGCTGGAAGACTGACGGTTGAGTGACTAGTTAGAAGGATTTCATGGGTCTAAGAAGAAAAGAGGAGGATCCAGACTAAGTCAGTAAGATGAGTAGAAAACAGAAGACAGAAACATAATGCAGAGGAAGAACTGACTTGACTTGGCAGCTAAGAAGATAAGGAGGGTTAGCACGTGTGATTTCCAAGTGTATTTTTAGCCAGAGAAGTTGAGCTACTATTCCCACAGTTTTAAATTCAGTTATGTTAAAGGTGCAAAATTCTTAATGAGCTAATTTGCTGATCCATATTCCCAAGTCCCTAGATGGATGCCTCACTACTATTCAAAGTCTCATGTCTGCAAGGCTGGCTTTTTACTAGTCATTATGGTCTCTTGAAGTGCTTTTCAATTTGACTCAAGGAGTCAACCACAATCATCTGTATCCAGACAACAGCATTGATAAACACAAAAGATTTCTTTTCTACTCTGTATATCATGAATTACATACTGTAGAATCTAAAATGTATATATATTCTATTTAACACATTTAGAAATTAAAAACAATAAACATAGACATTCAAATTTTCCCCCTCCCAAAGAAAAGAGAGGATAGAATCCCTGATATCTTAAACTTCTGACATTCTAAATGTCCTCTCAAATGTAAACATTCTGCATTTTTCCTAATCCCAGGTTTCTCCTTGAATATGTTTAGATATTTTCTTCTACTAAGAATCACGATTCTTTCCTTTGGTTTTACATTCTAAAGATGTTGCCTATATGGTTGTATTGTAAGAGATCTGAATATAGATTGGGTCAACCACTAAGTTGCAAGGCTGCTGCCAGACAGTTTAACTTAGTTCTTCCCACACTCCTTAAGGTCTGCCTATCAGAGAGCTATCTGAGTTCACTGTACCTCAGTAACCCAAGCCAATACCTTGGTCACAGTATTTTTTTATTTTTTTCCCCCTTTCCCAATTTATTTTGGGCATAAACTGATTTTTCTACTCCAAGGGCCTGTGGACTCATGATCAATTACATGGTTTCTCAGTAATACCTAGAAAGTAATCCTAGTTGCTAAATCAGGTAATCATCAAATTGAAGCCAAATCTGCTCAGCAAATTAATCAGATCAGTAGTAGTTCCATGTAGGTAGGTACAACAATATTTGGAGATTTTTAAAAAATAGAATGAATTGTTAGGTGGGAAGAATGACATTAAGTAAATTATATTTGAGCACATAGTTGAATGGCAAATGTAGTGGATACATGAGCCAGTGACATAATCCTTGACAAAACTGTAATTTTGAATTTTGTAAGTTTGCCTTAAATTTAAAAGTAATAATTTTTTCATGGTCTTGTAGTCATGAGTCAAGTAAGTTAAATAATTGAATACAAATGTAAAGTTACAGCTAGAGTGATCTGAAACGATTCTGCTGTTAAGGACATGACAGCTGAGTCGATATTAGAGAGAACTTTAAATGAATACTTCATTCAATAGCAAGGTATAAAGAATACTGCCAATGCACATAAGTTGGACAATTAGCAAACTGTGTCTCTTTCAAGGTAGCAATTTATTTAACTTTCTTCATTTTGTGCCCTTAGCTGAGCCACAAAGTTTTGTTTGGATATAGAACCAAAAATCAAAGAATTCAGGCAAGCATATACTATCACTTTAACAAGTCTAAAGAGATATGATTTTATTAGTTGGCTGGCCTTAATAAAGGCAGGGGCTATTTATTAAATTGGTCTAATATAAAACTCATAGTGGCTCTCTGAATTCACTCTAATGATCAGGTGTTTTTAGTTGGAGAGATAGATAGATGATAGATAGATAGATAGATAGATAGATAGATAGATGATAGATAACTACAGCATACACATGAAATAGAAATCAAGAGTGAGGGAAATTCAGTACTGAAGAGTAGCTTGGACATTCCAAGCCTAGGACACAATCTTTTACCCAATGATTTATTCCATATGACTTAGTGCAATTTTGGAATTGAATTGATTTTGTTTTTTAAGATGCTACAAGATTTCTTTAAACTATATATAAAGTATAGATTGTTCTATGTATAAAGAGATAATTGACATGATTTACAGTATTGTTGTATAAACACAAAACTATTTGACCAATCTACCAGAGTGGTTTAAAATATGCTACTAAAACTGGAATTATAGAGGAGATACTACATATAGTCATTGTAGAGATAATTTATTACTATGTTTTTTTTACATGCTATGTGTTGAAAGATGGTTATCAGTAAGTCAATTTTTGTGTGAATGTAGAGATTCATTTGAATGTAACTGTATTGATTCAATATTATCTCAAGAGGAATTAAATACAAATCCTGGATTTTGCACCAAGTGTCATAAGCTTTATTTAGAAATCAAATTTTGATCTGAATATGTGTGTGATATAGAATTATAGGTAATAAACTACCTAGGGTGTATTCTCATGCACTCAGTCACTCTCTCTTGCTCTCTCTCTCTCTCTCTCTCACACACACACACACACACACACACACACACTCATATCTCCTTTATCCTTCAAGACTCCTTTCTATCTAATGCACAGTAACCCTTCCATAATGCTGTTTTCAGGGTTCATGCCATCAGCCTATCTTTATAGATCAAAACATTTGTAACATATTCCTTCAGGAATTTAAACTAATGGTTCTGTCTTATACCAAAATTCACTTAATAGCAAATAAAATTAAAAGAGTTCCTTGTCATGTTGTTTTGTATTTTAATGTGCTTTCATTTATATGAGTATTGCATATTTATGACATTGTTTTATGTAAGAAGATATCATGAAAATTTCTTTAAATGGTTATGTAGATTCAATAAAAGGTAATGAGTATAAAGAAAAAGATATGTTTATTTGGAACCTATTTTTAAAAACTCCCATCTCAAGAATGATTTCATATTTCCAGGATTATACACACACACACACACACACACACACACACGCACACGCACACGATAGACTAGACATTGTGCTTTTGTTTCCTAGCATTTTTGGTCTTGTAGGAAAAAAAGAACTAATCATATGCATTTATTAGTGTTTTTCAAAATTATTCAGGAAGATTTGACTTCATCTATTGCTTCCCACAATGATCCTAAAGAATTTCTGGTTCATATATTCATTTTAAGTATAGATTGACTTATTCAATTGATAGAGATTATTATCACAGTCTGGTTTTCACAAATGTAATTGACTTCCTGGTTTTTTAAAATTAATTAGAGGTATATTTTAAATTGAATAAAATCATTTTTATCACAAACATTGACCTATTATGTTGAGTTTCTATAATGGGTCTTCAATAAGAGAATAAATCTAATTTTTAAAATTAATTAGTTCTGTAAACTTGGCCTCCCAACTCTATTTTAATTGAGGTTTCTTTTTATTAATTTTTACATTTCCCCCTTTTGATGAAGATCCTTCTATTAAAACATTGCTGATCAAGAGTTAGGTTTTCCAGTTTCAGTGGCTTTTTGTACCTCAATGACAAAAAGTATCTTTCTTGGGTATAGTGTCTCATGTTGGAGGGAAAGTACACAGATTGAAAACCTATTGAGGTCACATCTGAGTAACCAAGAGAGGTAGGAAAGAGAACCCTCAGGCACTTCTTATCTGAAGTCCATATGTTATCAAGATCATAGACATTGGAGATCATCTGAAGCATTATGTCATCAAACGTTTGGCAGTCAAACTTCCTACAGACCTGGTCCAGATATCTTCGGAAATCTGTCTTATCAGATGTTGTCTGCTTCAATTCTGGTTAATCTTTACATTCAGGTCATTAGATGATGTGCAGGTCCAGTCAGGGTTCAGTGCTTTATTTAGGGGAGTCATGTAAATACGAGAGTCCAATCCCTGGCGTTTGGCTGCAGAAAAGTTGGTTAGTAGTATCTGATAGGGGCCTTGCCAGTGAGGTTTAAGAGAGTCCTTATGGAGGTGTCTTTCTAAACAGATGAAATCTCCAGGTTACAAGGTGTGATGCTTAGGTCCTCATCTCCTAAGAGCACACTGTGAAAAGATTGCTCTACTAAAACATGATTTTTTTTTTAATAGAAGCAATTAGGCTTTGCAATATTAGAGTATCTCTCATTTATTAGTTGTGGATCAAAAGAGGCAGAAGCCAAGTCCTTTGACTTGTGGCACCCTGTGACTATCTCAAAGGGTAAGAGTTTATGAGTTACAAAAGAGGTGGATCTGAGACTTAGAAGGACCAACAGCAAAGCTTTTGGCCAAAATATTTGGAGGGCCTCTACAAATTTTGCCAATTGAGTATTAATAATGCCGTTAGTGTGTTCAACTAAACCAGAGGATTAAGGGTGGTAAGCACAGTGAAAGTGTTGTAAAACTAGCCAAACAGTGCCGACTTGTCAAAGTACCTGACCAGTAAAGTGGGTTCCTCAATCATTATGAAGCTTGAAAGGAGTTTCCAAGGTAGGAATAATCTTTTCCAAAAGGACTTTAGCCACAGAAGAGGCAGTAGCCTGTCACAAGGAAAGGCTTCAGTCAAGTATGAAACATACAGACTATGACTAAAACATATTTATACCCATGAGATGGAGGAAGTTGTATGAAATCCATTTGCCAGATCTCAAGTCATCAAGGCCACTAGGCAGTCTAAAATGTCCAGGAACAGTAAGAACAGGTTTCCCTGGATTGTACTTTGCACAAGTGGGATAAGTGAGGTAGGCACTTTCTGTAGCCTTGTTAATGTTTTCCCACCAATATTGATTCATGAATGCTGTCATTTTGTCAGTAGACCAATGTTTAATGCATGTACAGTGGCTAGGAGTGGAAATTTTAGAGTCTCCAGTATGACTGGGTTGTTATTTGGTCCAAACCAAAGTTTTCTCTTTTTATCAAATCTACACCTGTTGTATTTTCACAATTCTATAATTGAATTTCCAACAATTGTTGAGGAT
This sequence comes from Balaenoptera acutorostrata, assembly GCF_949987535.1. Lineage (NCBI taxonomy): Eukaryota > Metazoa > Chordata > Mammalia > Artiodactyla > Balaenopteridae > Balaenoptera > Balaenoptera acutorostrata. The sequence goes on from NC_080067.1 coordinate 58,350,933, forward strand.
TTTGTTTTCTGAGGCCAATTGTTTGGGCCTTTCTAGCCACTTTTTCTAAATTATCATTTGGGGAAATATCCCTCCAGGCCATGCTAGCAGTTTGGCTGCTGTTGGTTTCTTTAAGGGCAGCATTCCTTGTGGAAAGGTCATAAAGGTGATTTCCCTTAGCTTCAAGAGAGTCAAAGTTAGAATGCCCCAGGATCTTAATAATAACTAAAGAAGCAGGTAAAAATATTTCATCCAATAATTCCTGAACATAGGGGCCATTTTTATTTCTGCTGGAAGGAAGCCACGTTGCTTTCACAACATTCCAAAATCGTGAGCTACTCTGAAAGCATATCTACTATCAGTATAAACATTATACTTGGCTAAAGTTTTGCCCTTGGCTAAAGTACAAGCCCACGTAAGAGCATATAAATCAGCCTGTTGGGCTAAAGTAGCCATACGTAAAGGTGCTGTCTCAACACTATCAAAAGGAGTTGCAGTAGCACACCCAGAACACCACATTGTTACCTTTTAAATAAGAAACATCAGTGAACCATGAGAAGTCAATGTTACCCAAAAGAATTTCCTGTAGATCATCAGGAGTCAGGAGGTGGTACAACAGCATTAAGCAGTCGTGAGGGACCTCATCAGAGACAGAGGGGAGAAGACTAGCAGGGTTAAGGTTGTTACAATGTAGAAGAGTTATGTGAGGAGCAGTGAACAAAAGAATTTCATAAGAGATGAGGCGGCTGACAAAGAAATACTGAGTGTGATGAGAGTTTAAGACGGCTTCCACTGTGTGGTGTACAAAAATAGTTAAAGGGGATCCCACAACAATTTTCTCAGTGGCTGTAACCAAACCAGCAGGGGCCATAATGGCTCTAAGGCAAGGGGGGTATCCCTGTGCCACAGGGTCCATTTGCTGGCTATAACACCCTATGAGTAAATGGTGGTCCGCATGTTTATGGGTGAGTACCCCAAGGCATTCCCTTTCTTTTTATATACAAAAAAAGAAAAAGAGAATCTGATCATTGAGATTGCCAAGAGCACTTGATTCATTAAACTCTTCTTTAAGGCCTCAAAGGCTATGTCATCCAGTTCTTCCAATAAAATTAGGTCAAGTTTGTTACCACTGAGTAAAACATACAGAGATTTAGCCGTAATAGAGAAATTTGGAATCCAGTTTTGGCAGTAACCGACTAGCTTAAGAAAACCTCAGAGTTGGTGCTTAATTTTGGGTTTTGGGAAATTTAAGACGCTGTGAAGTCTCTCTGGATCTAGATATAGTCTTCCTTTGGGACCTCATGTCCCTTTAAGGCTAAAAGCTTTAGCAAGTGGATGTTGCCTTCCTGTGAGGAAGCTTGAGGACAGCAAAAAAGCAAATCATCCACATATTGCAACAAAGTAGAACCTCTAAGGAACTTTATGTCATCCAGATCAGCCTTCAGGACTGGTAAGAAATACAAAGAACTCTCAACAAAACCATCAGACATTATTGTCTAGGTGAATTGTTTTTCTTTCCACGTGAAGGCAAAAAGTTATTGGCTAGCTTCAACAACTGGAATACTAAAGAATGCACTGCATAAATCAATTACAGTAAAGAATTTACTTCCAGTGGGAATGGAGGTTAGTAGAGCATTAAGGTTAAGAATAACAGGGTGTCAAGGGATAACAATTTGTTTATTACTCGGAGGTCCTAGACAAACTTCTACCTTCAGCCCTTAGGTTTTCTCATCAGTAAAATGGGAGTGTTACATGGTCTAATACAAGGGAAAATGAGGCCTTGAGCCTTGTAATCTTCTATTATGGGATTCATGCCTTCTTTACTTGTAGGGTATTGATTAATCCTGGGAAAAGGTTTTGAGGGATCTATTTGAATCTTGATAACAGGTGCGCTGTGGATTTGCCAACATCACTTGGAGATCTTGCCCATAAGGAAAATGGTAGCTGATTTAATAGGGCCAAAGATCAGTGTTTCCAGAATCAGTTCTAGTATCATCAGAGACAGAACAAATAAAAGATGTCAAAGGGTAATTTAATTCTACTGGTAGTTTACTTTGATGACTACTGTAAAGTTCTAGAATTGTCTCCCCCTTTGGGGAGAGAGAAATTCTGGCATGATACTTCTCTAAGAAGTCTTGGCCTAATATATGGATAGGAGCAGAGGAACTAAGGAGCAGGATATATATCTCTCAAAGGGCCTAAACGAAAGGGAATAGATTCAGAGACAGGAACCTCTTGAGGTTCAACCCCACTATTTGAACTTTTTAGAACTCCAAAGCAGAGCTGCTTTATAGTAGTGGGGTTGAGCATGGAGAGTGTGACTTTGGTGTCACTTAGGACTGGAAGAGATTCATCCCCAATTTGGAGAAATTTTTCTCCAAGCTGATCAAGAGGGAGGGTAGGGAAGAGCCCCTGTAGTTCCTTGGAGCCCCGTCATTGAGAATTGGGGGGAACTTAGAAAGGGAGGCTGGAAGACTGAAGGCACCTACAGCACTTAAATTTATAACAATCTCTTTTCCAATTTCCTGGCTCTTTTCAATAATAGCAGAAACCAGGACAGTTTTGGTTTTGTTTAGGGGCCTTCATTTGCTGGAATTGAAGATTAAGAATTTTGATGGTTTTCCTTTTAGCTGACCCATCTAAAGTGAGTGAGAGCTGCCTTGTCAGATTAACTAAATCGGGAGTGGACACGGTTTCCCATTCCATCCTGATTCTTTTCACTAGAAGGGAAAGGTCTCTGTGCATCCCATTCATAAACATAGAGTTAAAAGCTATCAGGGTAGAATCAACATCTGAAGGAAGACCAGAATTTTCTCTAAAAATAATCTGAAGTCGATTGTAATAGTCATGAACAGTTTCATCATATTTTTGTGTGCAAGCCTGAATTTTATCCAATCAACAGGCTTTGGAAAGTCCCTAGGAATTGCCTGATGAAGTCACCAGTGATTTCCTGAGCCTGATCAGATATAAGTTAGCAGGCTGGTCTCTCAGTTGATTCTAGAATTCAGGATTTTCCCAATTAGCAGTTTTCATCCAGTACTGGGTCTGGCCTTCACCAACAAGCATATGAACTAGCTGATATGAATCAGAGAAACCAGGCTGATAAGTCTGAATGACTATATTAAATTCCTCAGTAATTCTGCGAGGATCTTTGGTTACTTTGGGAAAATCTTTGCCTATGGGTGGGCTGAGTTTCAGGGATAAAAGGGAAGTTTGGCAAGAGAATTAATATGGAGGAATTGCGGATACAGAGGATGTGTAGGTGATATAGAGGGGAAGGAGGAAGATGGCACCAGAGGCAGGGCGTGAGACATAGAAGCCAGAGAAGGAGAATGAAGCTTCAGAAGCAATTTTATCTTTCTTTAATTGTTTGCCTCAATTAATCTTAAAACTTTTATTGTGCAAAGAGGCAATTTTAGGCTCCTGATAACATTTGGAAGCTTCAAAATACCAATTGAAATAGGTATGACATTCAGTTTTTGGAAATTTTAGAGCTATGGTTGCCCAATTCAGTTTCAAGAAAAGTAAGTTTGGGGATTTAAAAAGCTTCCTATAATGGTCGTTGATATTCTAAATCACCTTTTGTTAGGTTGGTCCATTAGTTAGAAAGGTACCTGAGGAAGGACCATAGTTTTTTGGTTTTTTTGTTTTTTTTAATTATTTTTTATTTTTATTTTCTTTTCACACACACACACACTGTATTTTATTTTTACAAGAGATAAACTGACACCAAGCATTGTAAATGGATGACCACAACAAAAGCAACAATGATTGCAATTACCAAACACGAAACACACTCATACTATGTCATAACATTGACATTCAGTCCAGTAATCCTCCACTGTAACAGCTCCTTTACTTTGCAGTGAAAATTGATTTGTATAGTTTTTGCCTCTGTTGTCAATTGCATTATTATGAACTTTCATCAAATCTTTAACTGTGGTCATTTTTAAGTCTTTTGTCATTTACAGACAGTTCTGGGTATACTCTGATGCTTTTGCAAATATGTTGCTATAAAAAGGTTTCATCTTCAAGGAATTCATGGAAAAGACTCTGACAAGTACAGGTTTCTAGTAACTGACTATACTGCTGAACTGAATGAATAAGCATTTTCTGAACTCTAATGGAAAGCTGATGAATTCATAAAAGTGCTAACAAAAGATCAAGATGAAAAAAAATTAATTACATGGAACTGAGTGAACTGATGAGGATGATTATAATTTTTGTGACTTTCGGTTTGAATAAGAGGACCATAGTTTTTAAACATAAAATTGGTCAAGGTCCCTGTAAGTGGGGCATGCTCAAAATGTTTAGTTAACTGGGATCCCATTCCCCAGAGGTTTCTACCTAGAGAAAAAGAATCATTTTCAAACAGCCTAAACAGCTCAAGCAACTCAAAGAGCTCAAACAGCCTGCAGGCCTAATACCAGCCAGTTCAAAAGGAACAGTCTAGTCCAGAGGGAGCCAAGCCAAAGTCTGCTCAGTACAGCTTTAATGGAGCAGCCCAATTTGAAGGGAGTCAGGCTGAAGGCTTAATAGTGCAGTGCCAATAGAACACCCCTATTACAAAAGGAATTGGGTCAAAGGCTGAACTGGCACAGTTCTAAAGAAACAGCCCCTGTTCCGGAAGGATGGACCAAAAGCTAGGCAATTCCAGGACAAACAGCCAGCACCGTTCCAAAAGGAATCCTGCCAAAGGTGAGCACAGTTCCAATTCAAAAAGCCCAATTTCAAAAATCAGGCAGAAGTGCCAAACAAGTACTCGCATACAGAACAAAGTCTTAGCCAGAGGACAAAGCCTTAAAATAGATCCCCAATAAGATAGACTCATCCACCGGAGGGCAGACAGCAGAAGAAAGAAGAATTACAATCCTGCCTGTGGAACAAAAACCACATTCACAGAAAGATAGGAAAGATGAAAAGGCAGAAGGCTATGTACTAGATGAAGGAACAAGATAAAACCCCAGAAAAACAACTAAATGAAGTGGAGATAGGAAACCTTCCAGAAAAAGAATTCAGAATAATGACAGTAAAGATGATCCAGGACCTTGGAAAAAGAATGGAGGCAAAGATCGAGAACATGCAGGAAATGTTTAACAAAGATGTAGAAGAATTAAAGAACAAACAAACAGAGATGAACAACACAATAACTGAAATGAAAAATATACTAGAAGGAATCAAGCAGAATAACTGAGACAGAAGAATGGATAAGTGGACCTGGAAGACAGAATGGTGGAATTCACTGCTGCAGAACAGAAATCATAAAGATCAGAGCAGAAATAAATGAAATAGAAACAAAGAAAACAATAGCAAAGATCAATAAAACTAAAAGCTGGTTCTTTGAGAAGGTAAACAAAATTGATAACGCATGAGGCAGACTCATCAAGAAAAAGAGGGAGAGGACTCAAATCAATAAAATTACAAATGAAAAAGGAGAAGTTACAACAGACGCTGCAGAAATACAAAGCATCCTAAGAGACTACTACAAGCAACTCTATGCCAATAAAATGGACAACCTGGAAGAAATGGACAAATTCTTAGAAAGGTATAACCTTCCAAGACTGAACCAGGAAGAAATAGAAAATATGAACAGACCAATCAAAAGTAATGAAATTGAAACTGTGGTTAAAAATCTTCCAACAAACAAAAGTCCAGGACCAGATGGCTTCACAGGTGAATTCTATCAAACATTTAGAGAAGAGCTAACACCCATCCTTCTCAAACTCTTCTAAAAAATTGCAGAGGAAGGAACACTCCCAAACTCATTCTATGAGGCCAACATCACCCTGATACCAAAACCAGACAAAGATACTAGAAAAAAAGAAAATTACAGACCAATATCACTGATGAATATAGATGCAAAAATCCTCAACAAAATACTAGCAAACAGAATCCAACAACACCTTAAAAGGATCATACACCATGATCAAGTGAGATTTACCCCAGGGATGCAAGGATTCTTCAATATACGCAAATCAATCAATGTGATACACCATATTAACAAACTGAAGAATAAAAACCATATGATCGTCTCAATAGATACAGAAAAAGCTTTGACAAAATTCAATACCCATTTATGATAAAAAAAAAAAAACTCTCCAGAAAATGGGCATTGGGGAAACCTACCTCAACATAATAAAGGGCATATATGACAAACCCACAACAAACATCATTCTCAATGGTGAAAACTGAAAGCATTTCCTCTAAGATCAGGAACAAGACAAGGATGTCCACTCTCGCCACTGTTATTCAACATAGCTTTGGAAGTCCTAGCCATGACAATCAGAGGAGAAAAAGAAATGAAAGGAATACAAATTGGAAAAGAAGAAGAAAAACTGTCACTGTTTGCAGATGACATGATACTATACATAGAGAATCCTAAAGATGCCACCAGAAAACTACTAGAGCTAATCAATGAATTTGGTAAAGTTGCAGGATACAAAATTAATGCACAGAAATCTCTTCCATTCCTATACACTAATGATGAAATATCTGAAAGAGAAATTAAGGAAACACTCCCATTTACCAGTGCAACAAAAAGAATAAAATACCTAGGAATAAACCTACCTAGGGAGACAAAAGACCTGTATGCAGAAAACTATAAGACACTGTTGAAAGAAATTAAAGATGATACCAACAGATGGAGAGATATACCATGTTCTTGGATTGGAAGAATCAATGTTGTGAAAATGACTATACTACCCAACGCAATCTACAGATTCAATGCAATCCCTATCAAATTACCAATGGCATTTTTTACAGAACTAGAACAAAAAAAATCTTAAAATTTGTATGAAGACACAAAAAACCCCAAATAGCCAAAGCAGTCTTGAGGGAAAAAAGTGGAGCTGGAGAAATCAGACTCCCTGACATCAGACTATACCACAAAGCTACAGTAATCAAGACAACATGGTACTGGCACAAAAACAGAAACAGATCAATGGAACAAGATACAAAGCCCAGAGATAAATCCACGCACCTATGGTCAACTAATCTATGACAAAGGAGGCAAGGATATACAATGGAGAAAAGACAGTCTCTTCAATAAGTGGTGCTGGGAAAACTGGACAGCTACATGTAAAAAATGAAATTAGAACACTCTCTAACACCATACACAAAAATAAACTCAAAATGGATTCGAGACCTAAATGTAAGACCGGACACTATAAAACTCTTAGAGGAAAACATAGGAAGAACACTCTTGGACATAAATCACAGCAAGATCTTTTTTGATCCACCTCCTAGAGTAATGGAAATAGAAACAAAAATAAATGGGACCTAATAAAACTTCAAAGCTTTTGCACAGCAAAGGAAACCATAAGCAAGACAAAAAGACAACCCTCAGAATGAGAGAAAATATTTTCAAATGAATCAACGGACAAAGAATTAATCTCTAAAATATATAAATAGCTCATGCAGCTCAATATTAAAAAAACAAACAACCCAATCCAAAAATGGGCAGAAGACCTAAATAGACATTTCTCCAAAGAGGACATACAGATGGACAAGAAGCACATGAAAAGCTGCTCAACATCACTAATTATGAGAAAAATGCAAATCAAAACTACAATGAGGTATCACCTCACGCCAGTTAGAATGGGCATCATCAGAAAACCTAGAAGCAACAAATGCTGGAGAGGGTGTGGAGAAAAGGGAACCCTCTTGCATTGTTGGTGGGAATGTAAATTGATACAGCCACTATGGAGAACAGTATGGAGAGTCCTTAAAAAACTAAAAATAGAATTATCATATGACCCAGCAATCCCACTACTGGGCATATACCCAGAGAAAACCATAATTGAAAAAGACACATGCACTCCAATCTTCATTGCCGCACTATTTACAATAGCCAGGTCATGGAAGCAACCTAGATGCCCATCGATAGACAAATGGATAAAGAAGATGTGGTACATAGATACAATGGAATATTACTCAGCCACAAAAAGGAATGAAATTGTGTCATTTGTAGAGATGTGGATGGATCTAGAGACTGTCATACAGAGTGAAGTAAGTCAGAAAGAGAAAAACAAATATTGCATATTAACGCATATATGTGGAACCTAGAAAAAATGGTACAGATGAACCAGTTTGCAGGGCAGAAATTGAGACACAGATGTAGAGAACAAATGTATGGACACCAAGGGGGGAAAACAGCGTGGGGGTGGGGGTGGGGGTGTGCTGAATTGTGCGATTGGGATTGACATGTATACACTGATGTGTATAAAATGGATGACTAATAAGAAACTGCTGTATAAAAAAATAAATAAAATAAAATTCAAAAAAAAAAAAAAGATCCCCAGTAAAACCTGGAGGGCTTCAAAATGCAAATAGGGCAGACACTTGAGTGGAGAAAGACTTACTCTTAAATTCCAGGGTTGGCGAGAAAAGCAGTGGGCAACAACAGGCTCAATGAGGGTATCACACTTGTTTGCCACCAACCTGGAAGTCGTCAAGGGTCTTCTCTGGATCCCCGTGCAGGCTATCAAAAGGTTGACCTAAAACAAATTGACTGCCAGCTATTTCTGCAGTAAAAATGGGTTTGTTTGGGATCAACAAAGAATTGCTGTTTGGGGTCTACAACCATGGCAAGCCACATGCAAGTCCCCCCACAGCAAGGAGAGGAGAACTTGTTTAAAAGGGGGAAAAGGAAGCTGGGAGGGCTGTAGTAAACAAAGAGCCCATTGGAGGAATTGAGAGTTTGAAGTAGAGTGGCTTTTCACTGGCTGAGTTGTGAGAGTCTCTCATTGGCTGAGCTCTTGCCAGGCAAGGAAAGTTTTTGTTCTTCCTGCTGAGCTCTGCTATTGTCATAGGGCATGAGAGCTTCCCTTTCTGACCTCCCAATTCTATTTTAATTGAGGTTTGTTTTCATTAATTTTAGACTGTTCTTCTTTTTTCTTCAATTGCCTTTTCCACTCTGTCAGTTTAGATCTTTGTAACGTCTCACCACCTCCATTCTTTCTATTATTCAACATATATTTCTTTTCATTATTAAATTCACTATAAAATGGAGCTTTGAGTATTGGAGAAATATGAATCTCAACTTTTCAAAAATCTGCAAATATTCTACACTGTTTTCTAGTTGAGCAGATCTCCTCAGTTTAGCATTTAGGGCGTTCTAAAATGTAACCTCAAATTACATCAGGTACAGTGATTCTTAACCATGGGGCATCATCAATAAAAATGTGCATACACCTATATATGCAAAGAATTGCATATAATTTTATGCACGAGTCTTGGAAAAATACCCCTGCTCTCTACCGTCATATCCTGCCACTCTGCCACACATACCTTAAATTCCAACCATATTAGACCACGAGCAACTTGAGGACTGACAGTATTTACGCAAAAACACATTCTCATACACCCCATGATACCATCCCAAATATCTCCACCAGGTAACTTGGCCCTTAGAATATCTCCCTTGAGGTCTTTCAGAATGTTTTCATTCTCTTTATCTGCCCCCTGTTGCCTGTTACCTGGATAACTTGGGAACATTTGGGGAAGATAAATGTCATTTTTCAGATTTTAGTCTCTGCTATTCTTCCTAAAGTAAATTATGTTATTCTGGTGGGAAGTAATTTTTTACTAAAGAACTTGGATTGTACTCATTTTGATGAACACCGGTTTCAATTGTATTTAAATTTGATGTCTATTTGATTCATGTCAACTCAAAAGGTTGTTCTTTGATGTCTTTTTATTTCTGTTTTCCAGGTTTCTTGAGCACAGGGGATCAGGCTGCAAAAGGAAACTATGGACTCCTTGATCTCATACAGGCTTTAAGATGGACTAGTGAGAATATTGGATTCTTTGGTGGTGACCCCTTAAGAATCACTGTTTTTGGATCTGGTGCTGGGGGTTCATGTGTCAATCTGCTGACTTTATCCCATTATTCTGAAGGTAACCGTTGGAGCAATTCAACCAAAGGTATTATGCAGGTTGCAAATTTTGACAATTTTGGTGTCTGCATGCCACGACCATCAGTAGTATGTGATGCTCTGTATATATTTCTCTGTTTAAACTAAGTGTTAGGTTGAACTCAATAACTGTTTAAAACTTTGTTTCTTCAGCTTCTCTATGCATGTTTAAATTTTTGTCAAACTCTTTTCTTTGTCTCCTGTGGAGCTTGGTATGGATGCCCTTTCAAACACACTTCAGAATAATTAGCATTACAGTACTTTCCTCTCCTCCAAAGGGTGATTTTGGGGAAAATCAAAGATGTTCACAGTTCTGTTATCTCTGTTTATTCAGTAATCAAAATCAAAGACAAGGGTTTTCTTTTCATTATTTTTTTAATGCAAGGCTTGTATATAATCTATTTTCTAGATAGTAGATGTTTTAAACCCTTTACTAGTATGAAGATAATACGGAAGCAGTCGTAAGCTAGTTTGTCTGGAAACGTGATTTTCACTTGTTGTCTGAGTAGAGAATGGACGTTTGATTATTTTGCATGCGTGATCCAAAATTGTCAAAGCATCAAGGTCACTAGTAGAGCTTTTGATTAAAAAGAAAAATATGTTTGAATTTGTGCTTTTTCTATTTTCAACTCCAAAAGTGTTAATTTTTTTTCCCCTGAAGCCTGGCAAAGCAGCATGGAGCACTGAGGCTGCTTAAATCCTTGAAATATTGTTCTTATCTCCATTTTCTGGCCTTGGCATCCTTTTTCCAAAATGCCTGCCCAAGGCTTATCATGCTGGTCTTTATGGACTCCCATTTTACCATGAGTTCAGTCACCCATTCTTATAGCATTATTAACTTGAAATATCCACAAGAACAGAGGTGTTTTGTTGGAAAGTCTGTAAAACAAATACTTTCTCTCCATTATACATACACAATAGGCAGGAAAATAGAGAATATACATCAGCATAGAACATCTTGTATTTTCTGCTTTTCCATCGTCATTTTATATGTATTAAGAAAGTATACACTGCCAATTGTAATTCATGAAGCTTCTTAATTTGTAAGACTGAGTTTTATGATATGAGCACCAGACATAGAATATTTGTGTTTGGTATCAAAGACACATTAATGTGGAATTTCAAAATAACAGTCATTAAATGAGTTTGTATATTTGGAGGATCATATATTATTATAGACTTAATTTATAGACACAGTTTATGTAACATCTCATTTGTATTAGTAGAGTTCTGAACCAAGATGACAAAATGACACATGTGTGAGAACTCTTTCAATTGTATAGAGATTTTGGTCTGTAGTGAAATGACTTATTTTGAAATAACAAACTTCATTGCTGTTGTTTTTCTTAATTGAACAGATTAGATTGTTCTAGCCTGAGGACTATACTAAGGCCAATACTTATCTAGGATAACATTGGACAATCTGTTCAGACTTCTTAGGATCATTTGGTCTCAAATGCTCTTTGCGCTGATTTTTTCTAAAACTTTTTCTAAATGTAAAGTGAACATGGGCACCAAAGCCATTTTCAGCCAGTATAACACTAGCATTGCATAAAGAGATGAATCAATTAGTTCATCAGCTAGCATTGCTATTCATCAACTCATAATGTGGTAAACAGTGGCAAATGGCTATGCAAACAATTGAAAATACAGCATTCCATCACACTCTTCAAGGAAATCTGTCCATGCCTGGCTAGATGAATGGACTTACGTTTGATCTAGTCATAAGTTTATCTCTATTAACGAAGCTGCCTGAATTGACCAGGAGATGCTCAGAAGAGATCTTGAAATCATCAGGCTAATTTTACCTCCATTGCAGACATAGACTTTAAGGTCTGGGAACTTCCCAGAGCTGCAACAATGCTCAGGCCTGTATCTATCAGGAGTCAACCACACATAACAAGCACTCTCGCTGACAGTAGAATATGTGGTTTTTCCCAGTATCATCTAGATGGCATATTTCAGACTATATCAAATGTGATGTGTATTGTCCTTAAAACCTTTTTTGGTATATTTAATTAATGTCATTAAGTCCCTAAAATGGGAAAGAATCTTATAGAAATCTTATTTTAGCTATAAAGTTTTTAAGCAGGACAATATTTCTCTGAGCAAATGTTGACAAACACATAGCCTATATAATTTTTTTAAATTATTTGTATTTATATTATTTGCTCTGGCAAACTTTGCTCTAGCAAACTGAAAATATGTTCATAAAGATGTCAGAAACCAAAACAAAGTTAAATTAGTATTGTTTGACTTTTTGAATATTTTTAGAATTATCTAGGAACATATTACAGACATTTGAATACATATATGTGTTTGGAGAAAAAATGAAAACTTTGCTTCTAATTCAGTCATTACTTTAACACCTTTGTGAAAGAGTTCTTACACATTAACACATATGAATGATTGAGCATGTGTTTGAATAACTGAACTACAAAGCTGTATTTGGAAATTGACAATAAATGTAATTTTTTAAATAAAATAGATAAATTATATTTTTAAAACAAGAATTTTATTAGAGAATACCTTAATAAGTAAAGTTCATTTATAAATTTGAATGGTATGCAGCTCTTATCAAGCTGCATATGGGACCATGATTTATAATTCTTAAATGTAATTAAGTGAAAAGCAGTGGACCATGTACTGCTCATCTTTTATGATAAAATATAGCAGTGCACATTCAACAGTGGAAAAAGTTAAATCACCCCCCCACTAAATCCTTCTGCTGATGGCTTTTTCTTTAACCTAGTGAAAATACTTCAAATGTTATAACTCCTTCTGAAAGATGAATATTCAGCATACTATGTCTTACATAAAGAGCTGGAAAGAGTATGTCTAAAGTGATATTCTGTTTCGTGTGCCTTTAGGGCCATCCCCAGGGTATTAGCAAATTCCCAGCCCCAGTAGTTATGTGAGGTCTGAAAATTTTTTTTCAGATAAAATCTGATTAAAACAAACACACAGAGCCGTTTTGAAGAAAGATGCTTGCAGCCAAATTGGAGGAAATATCCTCAAAAGACAATACAAAGTCTGATGATGAGTTAAAGGGGAGAGAGTTAGCTGCATCTGGTTGGCTATGATAACAGCGTAGGTGTTTACATGCTGAGCAAATAAATATTTGGGCCTTTTTGCCACAAGTATTTCCACACTCTCCTCTCCTTGCTTACTGCCTTTTTGAGACATTGCACAATTTAGATCTCTTGATCCCAAAGTAGTTGCTACTCAAAGCAGATGACTTAGGTCCACCTCTCGAATTCATTATACCCTGGGGATGACTCTATGTACCTTCTCTTAAGCAAAACTGTTTCTATCTCCCTGTTTCTTGAGTCATATCTGGGACATGTCTCAAATATCAGATTTTATTGTTTTACCACAGCATTATTCAAAGGTCATCTGAAACTCTTTGTTGTTTTTTCCTATAGGACTTTTTCAACGAGCAATAGCTCAAAGTGGAACTGCCCTTTCCAGCTGGGCTGTTAGTTTCCAACCTGCAAAATATGCTAGAATGTTGGCCACAAAAGTTGGTTGCAATGTTTCAGATACAGTAGAGTTAGTGGAATGCCTACAGAAGAAGCCTTACAAAGAACTTGTTGACCAAGATATTCAACCAGCACGATACCACATAGCCTTTGGACCTGTGATTGATGGTGATGTAATACCAGATGATCCTCAGATATTGATGGAGCAAGGAGAGTTTCTCAACTATGATATAATGTTAGGAGTTAACCAAGGGGAAGGGTTAAAATTTGTTGAAAATATAGTAGATAGCGATGATGGTATCTCCGCTAGTGATTTTGACTTTGCTGTTTCTAATTTTGTTGATAACTTATATGGATACCCTGAAGGCAAAGATGTTTTGAGAGAAACCATTAAATTCATGTATACTGACTGGGCTGACCGTCATAACCCTGAAACCAGAAGGAAGACATTATTAGCTTTGTTTACGGACCATCAGTGGGTGGCACCAGCTGTAGCTACAGCAGATCTTCACTCAAACTTTGGTTCACCCACATATTTCTATGCCTTTTACCATCATTGCCAAACAGATCAGGTTCCAGCTTGGGCTGATGCAGCTCATGGTGATGAGGTTCCCTACGTACTAGGAATCCCCATGATTGGACCTACAGAGTTATTTCCTTGCAATTTCTCCAAAAATGATGTGATGCTGAGTGCAGTCGTAATGACATACTGGACAAATTTTGCTAAAACTGGGTATGTACCTAAGGAATGAAGTTTGCTGTAATTTAATTAAAATATCCTCTTAAGCACTTAAAAAATACGTATTTTGTGTCCAAATGATTTAATTTAATAGATTAATACCAACGATACATTAAGTTCCTTTATTCAAAATTTATATTTGTGGTGTTTCAAAAAAAATCACTGCTTTATTCTTCCTTTGTCAAGTTTATTAAGACAGTCATACCTTTATTGCATTACTCAATAATTAAATTTATCTTGTTTTTTTAATTACACAGGACTTCTTATTATTGTTATTCAATAGTGACAAATATTTTGTAAAGATTTTTCAATTTACAGTACTGTATGCCTTTTGATCCTCCCAACTACCTTGTGAGGTGAGCAGCTCAGATACTATAATCCCATTTTACAGAAAAGGGACGTTAGGCTACGAGAGCTTTACCTAGATATTCATATGTTTAGCGTACAGCAGCATCAGGACTCAAATCCTCACCTGCCAATTCCAAATGCCAGGCTTGCCTACGAGACAACTCATATGTACATGAATTTTTAAATCTTTGGGTATATAGCAGCCCGTGGGTAGAGAGAACAATAATGTGAGATTTACTTATACTACATTATCATCCAACAACCTGCCTGAGCTGGGATTGATATTTCTAAATTGACCCAAATTATGTTAAAACACAGTCTAAAGCCTGGCTGAGTTCACCCTCTTCAATTAGATGTTAAACCAGTATTATTTTGATTTTTAAAAGAATAAAACAATTTTTTTCTCACAATTTCTCCTTTCTAGTGACCCAAATCAACCAGTCCCTCAAGACACAAAATTCATCCATACCAAACCCAACCGCTTTGAAGAAGTAGCATGGACCAGATATTCCCAGAAAGACCAACTTTATCTCCATATTGGATTAAAACCAAGAGTTAAAGAACATTACAGAGCCAATAAAGTAAACCTCTGGTTGGAGCTGGTACCTCATCTGCATAATCTCAATGACATTTCTCAGTATACCTCGACAACAACTAAAGTGCCATCAACTGACATCACTTTCAGACCTACGAGAAAAAATTCTGTATCTGTCACATCAGCCTTTCCCACTGCCAAGCAGGATGATCCCAAACAACAACCGAGTCCATTTTCAGTGGATCAAAGGGACTACTCAACAGAGCTGAGCGTCACTATTGCAGTTGGAGCATCACTGCTGTTTCTGAACATCTTGGCCTTTGCAGCCCTGTACTACAAAAAGGATAAGAGGAGACATGATGTTCACAGGAGATGCAGCCCTCAGCGCACGACTACGAATGATCTGACCCACGCACAAGAAGAGGAGATCATGTCCCTCCAAATGAAGCACACCGATTTGGATCATGAATGTGAGTCCATCCATCCACATGAGGTGGTTCTTCGGACCGCCTGCCCCCCAGATTACACACTAGCTATGAGGAGGTCACCTGATGATGTTCCCTTAATGACACCCAACACCATTACAATGATTCCCAACACTATAACAGGGATTCAACCCTTACACACATTCAATACATTTACCGGAGGACAGAACAATACTCTGCCCCATCCTCATCCCCACCCCCACTCACATTCAACAACCAGGGTATAGCCAGATAAGAGAAGCAAACTCTATTTTTTTGATGGATTGCAGTAAAAGATTACTGAAGATTCCTTGGCTTTCAACCTACAAGACGCTTACTATTTAAATAAGGAGGAATATTATGTGAATATACATATCAAGAACTTGGGGGGATTTGAAAAAAACATGAATTGTACATATATACACAAATCAACTTTAAAAACGAATTTCAATTGCTTGAAGCAATTGTTCTGAATGATACTTTTTCATTCACATTCAAGAATTAATTTTTTGAAGATTTATGTTACATGATGGAATTAGGCATGTGGAACACCAAACAGGAAAGAACTATGTCTGAAATATAAAATATAAAAAATTAAAAAAACAACCATGAATATGCACAAGGGACACACCAATGGAATGTCAGATAATTTTCACCAGTTTTTATTTGGAGCTGTTTTATTGTGTAGACCATATTTACATATTTGGATAAGTACACAAAGCACCAATGCTGTTAATGGCCTTAGCGGAGGCTCATGGTGAAATTTGCCAGTAAAACAACGAAGTTTAAAGACTGGCAGGTACAACATTATCACATAAGTGCTGTCAGTATAAAGTTGTGGGGATAAAGGAAACTGGATATTTTTAGCACGATGTGCATGTTAATTTATATGCTTGGTGGCTGTGCTGCTGATTAAGCCGTAATTAAAATTCTTCTCATCCCATTGGAGTTTTTAATAGAAGCTTCCTCCATCAATTGGCAGAACCTAAAGAAGATTTTAAGGGGCAAAAGTAATTACAATAAAATAATTCACAGTAGTTTTGATAATAGACGGAATTAGTTATGGAAGGTATTTGAAGAAACTATAGGTATAGTGGTGAATACTCGCTGATATGAATCCCAGAAAAAAAATTCCTATGTTTTTAATATTCTTTTCATTCCCATCTAAGTACTTCATGGAAATATAACCCTAACTGGACATGTGTTACAGGATCTATACTTTGCTGTGGTTTTTGTTACTCTGTATTTTGTTCTTTTTGGTAAGGTGAAGTGTGTCCAAAGAGTTACTTACTAGTCTTTTATGATATAAGGATGCCCCAAATTACCACTCTGATTACAGTTCTCAGTTCATTGATTTACTCATGTTGCATGACAAAATGTTTACTAATAATAACTCAATATAAAGTTATGTCCCTTCTCACGTCACTTATCTTTCTCACTGAGGTTCATTCACTGGAATTTATTCACGCAATCTCAGTAGAGTGCAACGTAGATGCAAAACCTAGAAGGAGAGTCAACACCTGGAGGATTTTAGTCTTACACATGCGTGTGATTTTAAATGAATATTCTAAGACCACAGGAAACTCTTCATCCCCCTGTTGTTTACCAGTAACAGTATATCACAGACCTTTCCAAATGTTTGTATATGTAATCAGATGTACATTTGTATTAAAAAAAATTGAGATGGACTTAAAGAGCACATCCTGATAAATACTTTCTCTCTTACCTGTACTATATTTCTATTAGACTAAAGTTATGTGATTTTTTTTTACATTTTTTCAGATGACTAGCAATTTTGATAGTTTGTAAGATAATGCAAAGAACTTTCTCTGACAAACTAACTGCAGTAACAGAAACCTTTCTTTTCAGTTACTCTTTTTCAAGAATGAAAGCTTATTATACAAAAAAAATTGTATACTACTTGATGGAAACAACTTTGTACATCTTGGCCATGTCACTGGTCATTGCGTGAAATAAAGATAATAATGACTATTAGTCCAATGCTAAGAGACATGATCTTTGCTCATTAAAGAGCTAAAATGTTTATTGCTGTTTTGTCTTTTTTTAAAAAACAAGAACAACAACAACAGAAAAAGAAACATGACTGCCTCAGAGAGTCATTTTTCTAGACGTCAGGTTTTTGAAGACATATAGGTAACTTCTACAGAAAACACACCGTGTATTTAAAGGCAAGTCTCATCTAAGATGAAACTGATGAAACTTTAATATTTTGAATTTTTAAGCCCAGGAACTCATGAAAAAAATATTAGCTTTGTATTTTTAAATACCTCTTATGTGAAAGTGGTGTGGAAATAAAATGTGCCAATTGTTTTCAGTTAGAAACACAGGTTCCAATTCTGATCATCAAGGAACAGATCTATTGGAAATAAATGTGCAATATTCATGAAATAGAATAGCTAGGTTCACAATATAGGGGTGATTACATTATCGTAAAGTAGTGGTTAGAAAGTTATCCTTCTAAGAAAATTTTAAAGTGCTGAGCAAGACATTAAGCTAACACTAAAGATAAAAATCTTCTCTTTCAAGGAATTTGTTTACTTATAATTCCCCCTCCCAATTATTAACTATCAGTAAAATGTAGATATTGCTCCGTAACTTCAAATACAAATCTGTTAGACGCAAAAAGTCTTCAAAATCCAGAGCAGTCTACGTACAGTTTTTGCCTGATTGGTTATGCTTTTAGACTGTGAACTGCCAATGTAAACAAATAAAAAGAATTGTTTAACATCTGAAATATTGTTTAATCAGAAAACTGTCTTTTACTGTATTGATTAAACAAAAGATAAAAACAGAAATAGAAATGACAACAAAATAAGATATAAATGAAATCTTTCATATGCATTACTTCACTTAGCAAAACCATTCTATTATATTTTAATGATGGCCATATTTATATCTATCTACCTATCTGTTGCTCTAAACTTATCTATTACTCGATCTACATAGCTATACCATAACAGACATCTATTTTATACTAATTGAGGGAAATGATTTAGGAAAACAAAGCATAGCCCTATTCTTTTTTTTTAAATTAACGTAGCATCAACTTTGTGGAAGATAAAGCAGCTCTAAGTTTTATTACTGTTTCAGGTCGTGATGAAGTCATTGTGAATGAGTGTTAGTTGCTAGTTTTATAATTACAACAGCTAGTTTTCTGAATGTAAAATGATGTCCCACAATAAATAGAACATTAAGAACTGTTTTTAAAGCTGAAACATAAATTTTAAATGCAAGAAATATTTTGAATATTGTTATGAAATTTTACCCAATATGTTTAAAGTGTATTTATTTAGATGATAATTTTCTTTAGAAAAAAAGTTGCAAAATTAAAAGAATATTTCTGTCATCACTTATTATTTCAGATTTTCCTGCCTCTGATGAAACTGCAAATAGTCAAGGCTGCTTACAATTTATATAAACATTAAGCCAAAATTGACTTCATTTCATTGTCTTGCTAGTATACAAAATTCTTGCCAAATGTTTACCAACAGATTAATGTTGTTTTAGAGGATGGCATTAGCGATATAAGAGTGACAGATCTCATAGTTCTAAATTTTTATTGAATATGTTGACTGTGAACAAAATCTAGTTGACTGCTACAGATATATCATGAGTTTCATTATTAACTTTAGGAAATTGGAAAGTCATTTGCTAAAGCATTAAAAATACCCAATTTGAATCTGGAGAGATCATGCTAATAGCTCAAAGTAGAAAATCTGAGTAAAGTATAGATTATTTCATTCTTCATTTCAAATTTAAAAGTTGACCATAATAATGCTTTAATTCAATTTTTTTATCTGTATAACATAAAAACAGCGACAAAATTTTTTAAAACAATCAACCATACGTAATATTAAAGAAGAAAACAAGGATGGCACTAATCTTCTTACAGAAAAGAAATACCAAAACTCAACTGTTTTATCTATAACATATTATTCTCAGTTATTTCACCTGTTGGCATACTTATATTGACACATGTTAATGTAATGAAAGGATTCAGAGAATGTGGTTTTGTGTTCCAGCTTTAAAGACACTACTACATAGAAATTACTGGGATTCTTTTCTTTGGCGAGTTTCACAGAAATATTTTCATAGGGCAAAATGATGAATGGAATTCTTAGGAAGCTGTCGAATATGGTGGCAGTCCTTTGATATTTGTTTTCTCCTGTGTTATTGGTTCAAAGTACTGGCCTTTCTCTTCATTTCTAGTAATTAGTTGTTATAGACTATCACCTTTTAATGTGAGTGAAAATTAGATAATTTGGTTATACATGTGAAACATGCTCCCAAATAAATTCAATTAATGGGCACTTCCCTGATGAGATTTTGTTATCATTCATTTAATTATCTTGTCAAGCTTTTTGTTACAACAATTGTTTTAGCTTTTTAGTCAACAAACTAAGGGAATTTCTCCAACAGCCTTATACCTCTCCTGCACTTGATATAACAGCATACACTTCAAATTTCCATCAGAAGTCTCTAAAGAAATTTCCTACTGATGTGAAACATTTGGTAACCAACTTGATTGTTTTTCATAAGCATTCTGATTTGATTTTATTCTGGCACTTTGCTGTATTTGTATGCAGGCCAGAAACCAGTTCCATTTGAAAAGGGTTGTAGCATCTACAGACTGGAATAACCATGTGCAGGGCATAAGTGCCTTTCTTTCTAGGATTTTATTTATGAACATTATTGTCTTTTTTTAATTTGCAGATCCTAATAATTCAATTTAAAAGTTATAATAGGGTGACCATGTTATGTTAACAATAAGAAAATTTTATTTAGAAAGGTCTTTTCTTGCATTTAGTTTGATTTTTGTATGTTATCAAATGGGTCCAAATGACTTCTGGAAAAGAGCAAGGTGAATTTTTGAAAAGCAACAATTATTTAGGCATTTGATTTAATGGTACGTGTGGAAACTTAAATCTCTAGCAAACTTAAACTTTTTTGCCAAATAAGTAATTGTAATGTAAAAGAAGTCTGAAGTTGTTAGGGACAATCAAATCAGACAGGTATATAATTTTATCTAGTCAACCATCATATATACCATGTGGTATATATAGCCTATGAACTATATAGTTTGTAGGATATTTATGATGGCCCTTTCAGACTCATATATTTCCAAATGACATTGTATACCTCCCTACATATGTATTAATGTGATAGAATTTAGTCCTCTATGAAAAATCAAGCCAAAGTGCTAGCAGTTTTGTGTTGAAATGAATGATGACAATTAGAGCTTTAAAGAAATTTGTAAAAGTACAGTAACAAAAAATCAGCAGATGAAATTAAAGCAGAGGAACTATTTTTGAATGCCGTTTCCAGAATTGATATCTATATTAGATGGTGTGTTTAAAAGGATTTTAGTGTTTTTGATTCATCCTTCTCTGCACTCGTATCATTTAGCAAATTAATGGGACATATGTCATGTTTTTTGTAACAAAAGGCCATTGGGTTGTCATGATTCAGTTTGTGTTTGGACATCCATGGATTTCATTAAAAACAGGTTTATTATCACAAATAAATATTGCCATGTTTTCCAAGTTGTGTTGACCATTTTTAAACTCAGAAATAATTTCATCTCTGACACACACAAAAACATTTCCAAGATAAATGTTCCCTTGCAACTTCTTTCTCTTGCCCACACATGTGCTGACAGTTCTGATTTGATGGAAACGATATTTTATGGTCTGTTCACCTCTTGGTGAAGGCAGGGAAAGAATTTGGAGAGTAAAGTTTGGGAACTTGGATACAGTTGTTACACAGCTTGTCAGAAAAGAGAGAGGAAAGCAGGAGGAGGAAGAGAAAATGAAAAAGGGAAGGAGTGAGGAAAGAGGGAGAAAGAAAGGAAGAAAAACTCAATTTTTAATTAATGACTTCTTGCCTCCAAATAGTTTTGTTTTTTTTTTTAAACAGAGATATACGACATTTACTTTAAAAGAGCACAAAGGGATTTAAATAAATCCCTTTAAACCGTAATCTATTGTCCTTAGAGAACAAGATTCATAATATTTAGGAAGAGGCACAAAATTTAATCGTTGATACAAGTCTTTGTCAAATTGTGTCACTAGAAACAAACAAAAATAAAATCTAGAGATATATATTTCTAGTCTTGTACAATCTAATCAATAATGATCTTTGTAGGGAAGACTAAGTGAAGTGTGGACCTCTCTCATCTGACTATCATCCAAGATAAGAGTACAGTAAACAATTAGGACATCATAGAATTTCCCCATGCACGGTCTAAAGACCAATATTTTCAAACTGCTAAATAGAATTGTCATTGCCTTGCTGGTCTCTGTGACCACATATAGCCATCAGTACCAAATAAACAAACAGTTCAAAAACACATTCTAAGAGTTTCACTTTCCACAAAAGGATTTTGATGTTTAGTAGGATTTCATGTTGTTTTATATGATTACATTTTTACATTTCCTTACAGGTTACAGAATGTTATTTTTGAGTTCAAAAGAAATGTTCCAAATATATTCTATAAATGTTCATATGAAAGCAATATTTTCTAGTGGAGTGCCATAATTTGAAGTACTTTCTCTACTGTCCCCATCCTGGAGAGTTGCCTTGAATCTCCCCTTAAACACTTCTATTTCTCTCCTGAAAACACTCAGCTTCATGCTCAGAGCTGACTTCCTCTGCACTGCCAGAGATCTCCCCACCAGTTCCTGCAGCTTCCATTCCCATGCCTTCTCCCATTATTATTTATGCCTCCTTCTTCAGGAATGTAGAATTTGTGGGGAAAGCCTTAAGGTGAATTAAATAAATGGTGCTTCGGGCAAGTTGGAAGCTAGTGATCACCCATCAAGCAATGAGAAGAATTAGCCATCCATTCACTCAACAAGTGGCGCCCAACGTGTGCCAGACAATGTATTGAGTGTTAGACACATGAGCCAACTCTGTGATTTACCCAATAACAATTATTGCCACACTAGGAATAGTTTTAAACACTTAAACTACTCAGATCACCTTTTGTGCTACCAACTATATCACATCATTATGCAACATCTTGTTTTATCTATTTGATAGGTCTAAAAATAGTAAAGATAAAACAACATTTGTTGAGTTCCCACAATATTATATGAATTCTATTGAGCAAGTCCATCAACAGAGACAGGTGTATAATAATCCTTCTTAATAATAAATATGGCCATATCTGAAGTCACCCTATATTAGGCCAAAATAGATCATGGAATACAAAATACTCAGCTTAAAGTTCATCTGATCCAGCCACGTAACTAATTCCTTAATCCTCTACTACAATCCTAGCATGTGGTTGTGAACCCTATCATTGCACAATACCATGAGTCTGGAATTCTAAAGCAGCTGGCTACATTTGGGACCATTTGGAATTTCTTCCTTATACTAATCTATTGTTCTTTTTTTTTTTCCCTAAAAGTCATAAAGTCTCCATCATCTGACTTCCTTTTAAATATTTAAGACAGCTATTATATCTTCCATGAGTCATTCTCTTCTCAAAGGAAGAATTTCTATTTTCAATACACCATTCTGAACACTTTTTTGAATATCCTACCAAACTAAGTTTCTCAGGAAGTATGATGTCGAGTTGAACATAACAAATGTTTCAAGTATAGGTTGATCTTTACTTCATAGAACACCACTATAAGTGTCCTCATTGTAGAAAATATTTTTTAAAATATAATCTATGATAGTATCATCTTCTTTCATGGCCATAGCACACTAGTAATTCAGGCTGAGACATACTCCCTACTAAGACTCTTTAAAATCTTACACATACAGCCATTAAGGAAATTCTACCTTCACCCTGTCCTTGATAATTTGAGTTTTACCTCATCTTTAGGATACTGAACACTATTAAATGACACTTCATTAGATTCAGCACATTGTTCTAGCCTATGAAGTTCTTTCCATCCAAGAGGAGTGAAATCCATTAAAATGATGAACATCCTTCTATCTTTACCCAGATCATTAACAAAAAATACTGTCCAGAGTTAAGTTGAGGACAAAGCTCTGGAGTAATAGGAATAGAAGTAGTATGTATAGTACTGAGAACAGCAATAGATATATTTGCTGAGCACTTGCTATATTTTAGGTTTGTATTTATACCCCACAGCAAACCACCACACACCACCCTCAAAGTACCTATCAGTCATTTTCTATGCACTTATTCATTCTTTAAAAGATACTTATTAAAGATCATTTACATACAAGTCACTGAGCTATTTGTGATAGAAAAGTGAATAAAATATAGCCTTTTTCACCCATTACTAGCAACCAAATGATTAATTCTTCATCTTGTTTACACACATAGCCTGAGACATTATCAGATAAATTTGAATAATTGATTTTCTGCCATTTAAAATATTTGAATGACATCATAGTCATCTTTAGTAAGAAAACTGGAGTAATTACCCTAGAACTTCTATTTAAAGATTTCTGAGTGGCTAGAGCTTTGTGGTAAAAGGTAGAAGATATCACAGAAAAAGAATGTGGTTTTGCCACTTCAATATTTTCCTCAATTCTTACACTAATCATCTGTCATAATTAAGATGCTGGCTTAGGCCAGACAACTGTACTCTTCAAATGGGATCATTTAATAGAAAAACTACCTCATGAACAAAGTAGAAAAATCAAAATAGTATAACATATTTTACAGTGAAAAGTAAACATCTGTCTCACTTCAGATCCCAATTCCTTCCCCAGAAACATTGACAGTTACTAGTTTTTATATATATTTCTATGAATATTCCATTCATATATGAACAGGTGCAAATGTGCATTGCCTATGTCTGGATGTGGAGGAGAATATGTATATATTCTTTTTTAACTTATCTGGAAATGCTCCATGGGAGCACAATATGTCTGCTTTATGAGATAACTGAAGTAAATAAAAATAAGTTTCAAATTTATCCATGAATCCAAACTACTCTAATCAAAATTGCAGCAGAGTATGTTTGTTTCTTTCCAGACCTTAGATGGGTAAATGTCAAGAATGACCAAGATCATTTCAAAGCAAAAGAATAAGGAGCAACAACTTCACCTACCATATTTCAAGAGTTACTAATAAGCTGTGGTAATTAAAACAGTGTAGTATCAATTAGGAGAGACAGATGGAGAATAACAGTGAACTCATAAATAGATCAATGAAAAAGGAGGAATTTGGTGTATTCCAGAGTAACAGTACAAATCAAGGGGAAAGGAAAAATTCTTCAGCTAAAAGTAGCTACCTACATGACAGAAAATTATCTCTATGTCTTACTACACACAAAAATTAATCCCACATAAATTAAAGTTATAAATATGAAAAGCAAACTTTAAATGCTTTAGAAGAACATATAAGAAAATACTGTCACATCTTGAAGTAGGGAAGAATTTATTAAACAAGAAATAAAATAGTATAAACTATAAAGGAAAGGATAAGAATTGAAATTAAAATCTCAATACCTCAGATAAGATTTTTTAATGATGACAAGCACACACTGAAATTAAATATTTACAGCATATGTAAACAATGAAAGATTAATTAATGAGTTGAATAGAAAACTCCTGTAAATAATAGGAAAATAACCCACAAGAAAAATGGGGCTGATGAAATATTGTGGATTGAAAACATGTCTTTGTTTCTTCCCTCTCCCTAATCCTCACAAAAATATGAAAAATACATAAATCCATCAGAACAAGAAGAATAGAAGAAGAGATTACAGATTGGGATTTCTATAAAGCTTTTGGATGATAAAAATTAGATAAATTAAATGATATTAAGGAAATAATACAGCCTATAAATAATAACATAAATCAGAATTAGAGAGGTTAAAAGTGCTTTAATAGAACTCAAGAAATAATTGTAAATAAAAGAAACAATGATTTCCATCGTGAAGATTAAATTGGAAGAAACACAAGAGCAAAGAATGCTTTAAGAAACTTAAAAAATGTCTCAAGACAAATAGAGGTAAAAAGGAGAAAAAGTCCAAAAATAAAAAAGAAAAGAAAGAAGAAGAAAAAGGATTCAAGTATAAATGACAAATAAGGAGGTAGACAAACAAGACTCAACATATGTGTATATGGAATCTTCCAAAAAGGAAACCAAAACAGAGAACAAAATAAATACAATAAAAGTATAATTACAGAAAATTTTCTCAATGTAATAGAAAAAGATTTGAAATTACATTTTGAAAGGATGTACTGAGTATTTGAGAAAACTGATAAAAAACGGCTAACATTAAGACATATTCTATTAAGATTATTGAATATCAAAGAAAAAAATTCTTTGGGCATTTACAGCCAGGTAAAAAGATCAAGTCTCTTATGATGGATATTCTCATAATATAATTAGGTTATCATCAGAGCTTTCAAATGCAACGCTTTATGCCAGAAGAAAATCGAGTAGCATATGCAAGATGCTCAAGGAAAGAGAATGCGAGCCAATGATTTTTATATTGAGCCGTAAATTAACTTTACTTAAGATACAAGTATGAAGGCCATAGACAAATCATTAATGACATTCAAGAGCTTAGGGAATATTGTTTCCATGAACATTTCTTGAGAAATTTAGCAGAAAATGACCTCAGACAAACAGAAAGATGACACTGATGTAAGGACTTATGATGAACACTAAATATATATTCACTCAAAGAACTATGACTAAATGAGAGTTATAAGGTAGAGAGTACATTAGACAATGGCTATATACGTTGACAATGTAGACATAATACAATTATAAAAAATGTGAGGAGAATAGGAAAATCATATGCAAAAAGTTTCATTACTTTCAGTAATCATATTGGTGTTGGTAATAGTGCTACTGCTACACTGAAACTGTTACCTGTGTTATGAGGCATACAGCAAGTGAGGAATATTGTGATATGCTAATTCTATCATCTCCACTGTTTTGAGAATCAGCAATCTTTTTTTTCTGGAATTTTTGAATTTTATTTTATTTTTTTACTATACAGCTGGTTCTTATTAGTTATCCATTTTATACATATTAGTGTATACATGTCAATCCCAATCGCCCAATTCATCACACCACCACCACCCCCGGCCGCTTTCCCCCCTTGGTGTCCATACATTTGTTCTCTACATCTGTGTCTCAATTTCTGCCCTGCAAACCGGTTCATCTGTACAGAACCAGCAATCTTAATGTAGAAGAAAGGATATTCTGATGCAAGATAGAATAGGTTAAGTAAAAGCCCTGTGGTTTGGATTTTGAAGTGGAAGTGTCAGAATAAAAACTAAAAAAAAGTTAAGCAAATAATGACCAAGCCAGTAGCAATGAGAATCTCCAGAGCTCACATTGCGGTCTTGAAATAACAGTCACTACTTTAAAAGCAAATCACAGGGAGAGAGAGGAAGAAGGAGAGAGGGAGAAACAGAGAGAGACACCTGGGGAACAAACTGTCCGAGATGAATCTGGAACATCTTGCCAAAGACTTCTATAAATATATCAGAAGGACTCAGGAGCCAACTTGAAGATCTCACTATCTAAAGATGGGACGATTTGAGTATCAATAAGGATCATTTCAATTGATTGAAACAAATCAAATTGAAATCCATAAGTCAATAACAGCTAAAAAAAAAAAAACTCTTCTGTCACTTACGGAGGATAACTGGAATTCAACTCACTGTTTTGAAAACTGATAAATAACAGGAAGCATTAAAGAATTTGTCCTATCATTCTTCTATGAACTATGTAATTAGGTAGCCAAATCATAGATGAAAGGAATTTACTCTTTATAGAATTATTTCAGCTAATAAAAGAAGGATCATCATGTTAGAATTTCAGATTTTCTCACTTCCAATAAATTAATGGAGCTAACTATTGAGCATCGGTATCATTATAAAAATAGAAACAACCAGTCATGATGTGCCTCTGGATGGAGATTCCCAGCACCAATTCTAAAGAGGTCTTGCACCCAAAAGTGAACCTATATCTGATGAAGCCTCTATGTCCAGCTACTAAGAAATACACAGGACAAAGGAGCAGCTTAAAATACACCATGGGGATAAAAACAACAAAATTCATACTATAGGATATTTTATCAATTAAATTTCCTGGCTTCTTCAATGAATAAATTGCAAGAAAAAAATATGGTGAGATATTCTGTAGATTAAAAGAAATTTACAAAAACAAACAAACAAAAAAACTGCTTAGGGAAGTACCCCTGGGTGATAGATAACATTATAAAGAAACGCAAGATGGGTAACAAGCACCCAAGATGGTGTTAATTTAAAGGAGAGGAAAGAAGTTGTGATCAGGACGGGGCATGTGGAGGACTTTTGAGGTGGTTTGCAAAGTTTTATTTCTTAATCTGGGTGGTTTTTTCCAGAGTATTTTTCTTACAATGATGTATTATTAAATAAACATTTATTTCATGAGGTTTTTCTGTACCTGTATCATAATTTACAATAAAATTAAAAGAATTGTAATAAAAGCGGTAATACATGAAAATGTTTCAGCCTTAAAGGATATGAGTTTATTAAATGAAAAGGCCTACCAACTGTCTAGTATAATGGATGGAAAGAGCACCCCATCAAGGCACACAGTCATGAAATGTCAGGGCATCAGAAGAAAAGTTTCTACAGCTTCCAGAGAGAAAGAGAAGTGGTTCTCAGCATCAGCTCTGGAAACAAATGCCTTCACATTTTTTAGCGGAAATTATGATCTACTTAGAATTTTATATATAAACAAAATATTAGTCCAATGTGTCAGTCCAAGAAGACATGGATCCAGGAGACAGAGGGAGGGAACAGACAGGACGACTGCTCAGGAGGCCAGAGAACAACCAGTCCCCCCAGAGTGTGATGCTGGGGACCCCCATAGAGAGGTCTGTAGAATAAAATTGAAACTGATATGGAGTATCTGATATGTTTCATCATGTAAAAGAATGTCATTTGTATGGATTTCATAATTTTTTGCTGAATTTGAGAAGGATGTAGAAAACTAAGCAACAAATAAATGATCATTGTTAATACAGAGAAAAACAGAAAGTGTTATAAGAAATGGAATGTAATCCTTGAACATATATTTGTGCACAGGTATGGAAGTACACTTAAGGGATAATTCTTACAAGTAGAAAGGTTGGATCAAAGGATATTTTCTCTTTTTTGACTATTTCCTGATTGATTTTCAAAGATGTTATACAAATTTACACTCCCACCAACAGTGTATTAAAGTACCCATTTCCCTCCACTATGGCCAAAAATGTAATTATCACTCTTTTATCTTTTCTATTTTACTGTAAGTGGAATGTCATTATTGTATTAATTTGCATTTTTAAATTGAGGTAAAGCATCTTTTCTTATGCTTATAAGCCATTGTATTTCTTTTTATATTAAATGTCTTTCTTTACTTTGTATATTTTTTCTATTTCTTTATTAATTTCTTCATATGGAATTATGAGAGCTCTCTATAGACAAATAAAATTAGTACTTTTTGTCATGTGTGTTGTAAATAATTTTGCTCCATTTTCCTTTGAATTTTATGTTATTTTGTGCTGGGCAGAAATGTTTGCGTTTTGTTATTTAAGTGTATTAGTGTTTCCTTTATGTTTTCTGAATTTTGTGTCTTGCTTAGAAAGACATTTCCTATTCCAAGATTTTTTTTTTAATTTGCTCATATTAGCTTCTGTATTGACAGTCTCATTCTTTATAGTTCAATTTTTTGATCCATCTGAAATTTATACTGACAGGACAGGTAAGGAGGAATTTAGGTTTTTGGTTTTTTTTTTCCCCAGCTTAGTCAAGATTTTAATACATTTCAGACCTGAGTGAAATGAATGTTGTTGTATTGTGAAACTGAGAACTTTTTAGTTTTAGCTACTGAAATCTACAAGACTGTAGAAGAGCAAGATGCGAGCTAAACCACATGTAGGTTGTTATTACCTCTGTCTCCTTCCATGCCTATGACTGAAACCTACCTGTTCCCTTAGTATGTGACATCTTACAACCAGATGGGAAATTCCCAAGGAGTTTAACACTATCTATCCAGTGAAGGGAAGGTCCTCTGGCTTATGATCCCAGTCTGCACATGGGTGCCATCATAGGGCTTTGGGTTATTAAGTATATTTACATCTACAGACCATATTTTCTAACTGCTACTCACTATCAAACTAGCTTAAAAATAACAAATTTGCTGGCCATATAATCAGAAGAAAATCAGTAGTAAGAAAAGAATTGTGGTGGGTTAGTAGTTTGATCTAGGTTGGAGTCAGGAAAGAGCAACAACAAAAGTACATCTTCCCCTGCACCTGGATTTACACACCTAAACGATATGCTTGATAAATGTTGTCACAGGATTGCATGGGATGTCTCCCAAGTAGGGTATCTTAAAGACAAGAGTGGTTGTCTTGACATCTTTAAGATACCCTACATGATGGTCTTGAGTTTCTTCCCAAATTGTACAGCAATAGATAGTCCTCTAATCACTTTTTCCCCTGCTACTGAGAAAGATCTTACTTAATTGCTCGCTTAATTTCTTTATCCATTGCCCAAGATGTCTATTGCATCTCTAATTCTCTGGCCATCTTTTTTGGGGTTGATTCTTGGGGACCACACTTTGCTAATGCTATATGACTTATTACTATGCTTTTTTACTCTAAGAAGCCCCAAAGAGCTTAAGAACAGCTATTAGCTATTTAAAAAAAAAAAAAAAAAAGAAGTAAAAACTAAAAGGAAGTGATAAAAGAAAGGATCCACATTAGAAATGGAGAATATCTAATGGAAACTACTTTTGTTCAGATTTCCACGAAGGCTTTTAGCAAAGATGAATGAGCTCATGCCATGAAGCTGTGTATGTTTTAAAAAGTGATAAAAGGTTAATTGGGTACAGTGTGAGCAAGACTGTATATAGAAGGAACCCCTTAGTTGATGATCTAAGTACACTTAATATTCATATATCTTATGTCTACAACAGGTTGCTGTTCTACACAAAGTCTACACAGTGTTTTGGGAGACAAAATAAAAGAGCTTAGCAACGTGTGCACAGTTTACAATAAAACATTTTTGGGGAGTTAGATGAGGAAGGGAAAGGGGAAAGAACTGGGATGCCCAGAAGATGTGAAAAGATGTGTTAAGGAGGGAGAAGTTTAAGTAATTTTTCCCTCTGGCAACCAAAAGTTTCTTTGAAGAGTAAGCACATATGTCTGTTTCAAGGGCTCTAAAACTATGGGAAAAGATTGAGGCCCCCCAAAATTAGAGCTGAAGCAGACAAATCATCATTCTTAAGAGGAAGGAAATAGTGATCAAGACATTATTCATTGATAGAATTCAATCTCGTCAATTTCCCCTTGAATTTTCCACAGTTCAAATTCTATGTTAAATTACATTTTCTTTCCCTGTCCTAAATCAGAAAGTTCTTTTTACCAAAAACCAAGAAACATAAAACTATAGCTCTATATATATTTGACACGGAGGTAACTATGCTCATCTATCAGGAAATATTTTGTCCTTTCTTTGCTATGTAGACCAAAAAAACAGTAAAGTGGAGAGGTGAATTAAGACTCATGAGATTGCTTTTTTCTTGTGAGGATTCAGCCTTAAATATCTTGGTCAAATTGTCAAACCACTCTTCTGTACATTAGATAAAAAGATCCATCAAGTTGCATTTACCCAGCTAAGGTGACTCCATTGCAAAGGCTACCTTCTACCTACCTTTTTTTCTGGTGGGTTTTTTTTTTTCCTTCTACATAGTTTTGTCTACACTCACCTCTATGCAAAAGAACACCTCATTGCAAATCCTGAGTTTCTCCCTCATTTCTCCTGCCCTCCACGGCCCCCAACCTTTCTTTTTCTATTTGTAACTTATTTTGCCCTTTCTCCTCGGATGCACTACCTAGTCTTTCTCACCTCGGCTTTACTCCTGAGCAGGTTTTCCTTATTGTTCTCTATAGCAATACATTCGTAGAGCCCACTTTTAGTGCCCTCTCAGTTAGACAGGTCTCTAAGGAATCTCCTTTCATGTATCTCATATCTATCTCATCTGTAACGTCTTTATTAATCCCCAGTGACATTTTATAGTTTTGACTCTCAATCACTCTAATCTGGAAGTTAAAACAGCCTCCTACATAGTCTCCAAAATCCTGTATGGTCCAGCTGCTGCTTACCATCAATAAGCTTCTTAAGGTTCTTCCCCCAAAAGCCTAGACTTCAACCACAAAGAAACTTTCTGAAGTTCTTCAAATGCATTGTGCTCCTGGTCTCTCTGCTCTGGGCCTTTGCACAGACATCTCCATCTTCCTGCTCTGTGCTTGGCCAACTCAAAGTCATCCCTCAGGACTCAGCTCAGATGGCACCACATGCTCTGGGTAGCTCTCTCTGGTCTTGGTGACTTCTAAACTAGGCAAAAACTGGGCTCTCTGTTTTGTCTCTGCCACAACATAAATCACACTTTACTTGATTGTCTTTCTCTGTACCTTCCTCAAGGCTATAAATTCATCAGTCAGGGGCCATCTTCTTTGCAGTTGTACTCCCCACGATTACTGCTCAGTTCAGATTTGGGGAAAGAAAATGACATGTAAGTCCCTGAAAATGACTTGACTATTCTACCTCTGTGATTTTTCACCTGCAGCTCTGTTGGCCTGAATTTCATCCCTACAAATTTACTCTCCCTCCAGCCCTCTGACCATGCCTTCATCTATTGTAACCCTGCTTATTCTTCCAGGTCAGACTCAGGTGTTCTCTCTCTCATGAGCATTCCCAAATCAGACCCACTAGAATTGATCCGATTTATCTCCTAGCCATGTAACATGAATCATACATGGCTTTATCATGTACTCAATCTCTGTTTTTTCTCCCAAAATAGGTGGATTAAAAATAGAGACTATGTCTTAAAATATTTGTATTCCCCATATCATCTATCACAGTGTCTTGCAGAGTACCAGTGCTTAATATGTACTAAATGATTTATTGTAAAATAATTTTCCAAATTTTTCTGTGTTTCCTCTAGAAAATGTTCAGTAATAGCACTTTTCCCCCTTGTGAATTTCTTAATCTTTCCTTTTCTAACAAGGAAGTATGTGAGTTATTTCTATACAGTTTCCTTACCAGACTGCAGCAGAAATCCTTCTGAAGATTTGGTGGGAGCAATAGAAATGTGTGAATAATTCTGTTTGGTACAGGTGAAATTGCAATTAGAATTCACATCTCTTCAACTGATGTTTCAAAGACTCAAAGATCTCTGGCAGGAACGTTCCTCTCCTCTACTTAACAGCAATGTGGAGCACATGACCTTTTTAATGTTTTCTCTCATCACCAATGTGACCAAAGCCCAACCACCCATCCTTCAATACTTCAGCTCAAATCAGACATTATTTGCAAAGTCTTCCCTGCTTCCTCTAACTTGAAAGTAGTCCCTTCCAGCCCTGTATACACACAATATTATATCTATATCTCTCTTATGGCAGTCATCTCTTTCTGCCTCATATTTTTGTAAATATGTATGCCCATGTCTTGTATCCCTTCTGAATTGTGAGTTCCCGGACAGCAGAACTTGTGCCTGATTTGCTATTCTTCTTTGCCCATAGAAAAGTGCCTTGCATTTATGTATTGGTTCTATAGCTTATATTATCTGTTAAATGGCATATTGCATATACATAAAGATTATGTGTATAAATATAGTATGTACATACAGTACCAATATTTTTATCTTTGCAGCAGAACTAATATCTATGTTAAGCCAGTCTGATGACCACTGTAAAAGTGAGAGAATCAGATTGATGTTATTAGAGTCTAAATTGCTATACCAAACTTATTTTGGCGCCATTATTCTCCCTCCTAAGATGTAACAAAAACCTCAAATCGAATTTTAATCATGTCTTAGATATCACTTCATTCCAAAGACTTCCCTGATCCCCAAAGAAATTCTAGAGTTTATATTATAATTCCACAGCAGTAATTACAGAATATTGTAGCTGCCCACTCATCTAACTGCTTTGTCTTTCATCTCCTTGAGGGCAGGAACTACATCATCATGTTGACTTTTGTGTCACACTGCTTAGGAAGATAGCTGTGGTGGACGGAACCTCTGCCCCCACCAAAGACGTCCGTGTCCTAATCCCCAGAACCTGTTCACGTGTTACCTAATGTGGCAAAAGTAACTTTGCAGATGTGACTAAGCTACGGATTTTGAAATGGAGAGATTAACCAGGTGTGACCGCAATGTAATCACAAGTGTCCGTATAAATGAAAGCCAGAGGCAGGAGAGTCAAGAGTCAGAGAAGACGTGTCAACAGAAGCACAGGTTGAACCAACACCATCTGTAGCTTTGAAGATGGAAGTGACACAAACCAAGGAATGCAGGCAGCCTTTAGAAGCTGAAAAAGGCAAGGAAATGGAGTCCTCCCTAGAGCCTCCTGAAGGAACACAGTTCTGCCTACACCTTGATTTTAGCCCGGTAAGATCCATGTTGGACTTCTAACTTCTGGAAGTGTAAAATAATGTGTTGTTTTAAGCCACCAAATTTGTAGTAATATATTATAGCAACAATGTTAAACGTATACAGTAGCCAACACATGGCAGGTGATTCATAAATATTTGTTCACTAAAAGAACCACAGGATATTAGGCCTGAAAAAAATGTCTGATAGAGTTAATGGATGTGGGTAGAGGGTGTGCCTAAGAGAGAAGGGCAGGTAAAGGAAAACTTCCCATCGCTCATTGCAGTGAGCTTGTGAGAGAGGTGTAGGTAAAAAAACAAAACAAAAACAAAACAACCCCTCCCAAAACTCCCCCATTTTATGCCTTAGGCAACTAAATAGATAATAGGAAATATATAAGGAAAGGTTATGATCTTAGTTTTGGACACTTTGGAATTAGGATCACTATGGAACAACCAGATGGAGATATCCAGGAGACAGTAGAAAATTTGGTCCAGGAACTCAGAGGAGATCAGATATAACCAAACAGCCTTGGAATATGAGGTTAGAACAGTAAAATAACTGGTGATAAGACTAGAAAGGTAGTATGAGGTTTCTTAAATGCCAAGGGAAGCCAAACCCAATTCATCAGAAGGAGGTTGGAATGGGCATCTGGAAGTATTTGGACTGGGAAATGATGCCATCAAACTGATGCTTTAAGAAGACTCCTCTGGTGGTCTTATGGAAAATAGATTGGCAGAAGGGGAGAATTAAGGCAGAAATACTATTTAGACTTTATAGATCACTTTCAAAGACACTTTCTTATTTGATCCTCACAGCAACCTTGTGAGGCAGTTAAGACAATGCATTATCAAAGGTCAACCTTTTTGTTATATCGTCATAAAAACACTTGTATTATATTGACAATTATTTCAACTTACTTTTAAAGCTTTGCTTGTAACTTGCAATGTGCTCAGTTTCTTACTACTCTAATCAGTGTATCAGGGTTCTTGGTCAAATTCCTAGTCTCTAATATTCAGGATCTATTTGTCAATAGAAAATCAACAGAAGTGAATGATTATCATCCATATAAAATATTTCAGTCCTTACATAAGCCAAGTTGTCCTGAGGGGGAGTGGGGAGAATACTGTATTATCATTAAAAGGAATAATAACATATTGCTGCCAAACGAGTCGGATCAGGTGTTTTATCACAAATAACTTGTTATGAGAGAGTCATATTAGCCCAACCTTGTCAACCAAGTAAAAGCATTTGGATGAACCAACTGCAAACCTTCTCTAGAAAGTCTCTGACATGACACCTTGAGATTTCAATTTTGACTCTAACATCCACTTGCCCAGGCTTTAAAATCACAGAGCTTAAAAATCACATACTGCAATGAAAGAGTCTCTGGGGCTATATTTAAGTGCTGCTAAATCATCAGGAATGATTAGGTCAGAACAAAAGAAAGATAACTGAGAGAGTGCCCAGGTAAATCAGGTTAGGAGCTCAAAATTTCTCACCATTACAATTCCCAATTCAATTCTCCCCATTTGATTTACAGAAGGCTGCTCTGAAGCATTCATATGAATAATTCAGCACTTACAGACACGAGAAACAATGTAGGCTTATCTTCATATGGATTAAGACAAGTTCTAAAGCTGATTTCACCATGACTGAAGCTCATCCTGGAGTTTACTTTTGACTCATGATTTGGTTCTACACCATCATTAATCCAGATAAAACCACTATTTACAAAATGCAATATTAGCAATTATTTTAGGGGCTCTCAGTGTTTCAGCAACCCAGAAATGGTCAACATGGTCTAGAGCCCTATTGCTCAAAGTATTGTCTGAGGACCAGCTACATCAGCACACATGGGAGTCTGTTAGAGAAGGGAAGGGAAAACTAGTGACTTCCCAGGATTTACTGAATCAGATTCTGCATTTTCAGAAGATCCCCAGGTAATTCATATCCACCTCACAAATTTGAGAAGCTCTGATCTAAAGCATAGAAATTTCAGAAACTGCTCTGAATTTTATCTCCAAAAATCCTTCCAGCAAACATTTCTATGACATCACAGGAGCTCCAAGCCCATCTAAATTTCTTATTTCTTTTACTTCTGATCACCTTCCATGAGATCATAAATAGCCAATCATCCAAAGGGTTTCCAGGCTCCTTATACTGAAGCATAGTGGTTGAATGCATATGAGGGCTTATTTTTTTTCACTAAACACACTTCTTGCTTTTTTCCAACTGAAGTTGTACAAATCTTAGTATGGGAAGAAGAGAGAGTACAGTTGGCAGAAAGAATGTGTTGGGATGAAGTGGAATGCCTTACAGGTCAATATCTATTTCTCCCTAGTTCCACTTCATGGGTAATAATTTCAATTACTGGATGTATGATTTTAACCAATTTATGTTAACTAGATATTCACTCATGAGAAACAGATAAATCTCTGTAATTTAATAAATTACCTACAATTTTATTATCTGCATTTTCTTAATCAGAGATGGCTTGAGTGTGACATTTCCTCATGAGTAGAAGAGGTGAGCAGAAGTCTTTCTTGCTGTGTTTCATTTTTGTTTTTCCTAAACAACCAGCAGCTGGTTCTGCATGGGGTGTAGAGCAGGTTGGCTGGCGTGGAATCTGCCGGGGGCTACCCTGCCCTGTCTACCTCGATTATCCACTGGTCCTCATCCTGTCTGTTGTCTTCCAGGTCCACCTCAGTGACTCTCCATCATCAGGCTACTCACTGTAATCATTCATCTCGTCCATATCCTGGATGACCTCATTGCCCTCTGAGTCTTCACTCTCCTCGTCTTAATTACCCTCCTCCTCCTTCTTATCATAGCGTTCTGAGGCTGGCTTGCCAAGAGATACCAAGTTGCTGTCTTTCTGTGTGATGTTCAGGAGCTAGGCTTAGT
The DNA here is from genome assembly GCF_949987535.1 of Balaenoptera acutorostrata. NCBI lineage: Eukaryota > Metazoa > Chordata > Mammalia > Artiodactyla > Balaenopteridae > Balaenoptera > Balaenoptera acutorostrata. Next base: position 58,387,686 of record NC_080067.1, read on the forward strand.
GCTGCTGTTCCTGCAGCTGCAGCTCTCCCCTCCACTCAGGGTCCATCCAGATTCAACCAGTGTCTCTGTCACACGAGGCAAGAGCTAGGGCAACAAGGTAGACATGGCTCCTAAATAGCTGTTTGATCTTGGACGAGTCTCTTAACCTCTGAGACCCTCAGATTCATCATCACACCAGGAAGCAGCAGGCTGCAGTGGTATCTTAGGTTATGGAGTTTCCATGGTAGCAGGACGATAGCAAAGGTGAGTAATTTCCAGCTTCTTGCAGGAATGTGCAGTCTCAGCCCAGAGTTAAAGCACAAGGGAACAGGTATGTACATATGCTTTGATTCCACTCCTGGTTTTGTTACTGTTTGCAATCCTTTGCCAGCCATGTGGCCTTGGACAATCTTTTAGCCCATCTAAGGCTCTACTTCCTAGACAGTGTGATGGGGAGAGGAATCTTCACTTATGTTCAGTGTCAAATGTGTATCACATGTCTTTATACTCACATGTCACTCTTTCCTCCCAACAATTCTGTAAGACTAATTTTTAGCCTTAATGTGAGAAAACTGAGGCTTAGAGAGGTTAAAGAATTATCCCAAGATCCCATAGCTTACAGATAGCTGAGAAGGAATTCAAGCTCAGGTCTGACTGACTCCAAGACCATGTAAAAGATCATTTTTTTTTTCTTTACACCAATGCAGCCTACTGATATAGGATGTTGTGCTATTCAAATGAATTTTTGTAAATTAAAGAACTCTTTAAAAAAGCAAAACATACAGAAAGATGTGATTGTAATATTTTAACTAACTTCATTTTTATTTTAGTAGGAAAGCAAAAAGTCTCAACCCTTGTCCCAAAGATGCTGCCAGTCTGGCTGTGACAAAGCCTCATAAGACAGATAATGGATGTACTATATCATATACATTTACTTCATTGACCTAAGTATGTAGTAAGAGTGGCTGGGTTTGATTTTGTAAGAGATACAAAGATGAATAAAATAGGCTCCTTCCCTCAAAGAAAGAATATCATACTATAGTGAAGGTGATACGTAAAGAGCTTGTTGCAAAACAGGGCAGAATGAAATGAGTACGGAGAACAAAACACTGACTGAGCACACCAAGGAAGAGTCTACAGAGCGTGTCGCTTTTAAGGGTCTTGAAAGATGCACAGAGAATGTGAGAACACATTCCAGGCAGAGAAGAAAACTACTGCAAAGGCACAGAAGCATGAAGGCATACATGTGAAAAAGTTGAGTTGACATAGTTACATCTGGGAAGGAAATGGTCCTGGAGAGGAAAAAATAGAAAGACTTACCACTTTAACTATAACAATTTAGTATTATTTGAGTTCTTTTCAACATGCCTGCTCCCATGGTTTTTCTTTTCAATTTAAGAGATGTCATATCTGAAGAAAAAAAATGTGTTACATGGTACAATGGAAAAAAATTGGAATAAAATTTTCTACTGCGTAATGTGCTAACTACAGGTACCAACAGTAAAACCAAACAGGTTAGGAAAAAGCAGAGGGTTCCCAAAGAAGAAAATTTGTACAAAAGAAGCAGGGTTTGAGGTGGCCTTACATAATAGGTTAGAGATGACTAGCTAGAGAGGAGGAAGAATTGAGAGAGAACTCGGATGATTTGTCATTTCAGTCATGCCTCCTTGCCTGACCCAGTTTGCCTGAGTGGAATTGTGCAAACAATTGTGGAACGTCTCTGCCACCATGAGTACATATTGCTGTGGTTAACTTTAAAAACCCATGAAATGAAGCATGCTACAATGAAATAGAGTGTTTTTCAGTTTGTCTTTAAAGTTCCGCCTTAGCAATTTATATCTTCTCTCCAAAAGCTTAGAACAAATTCAAGTTCATGGCATTTAAGTTCATCTCTTTCTTTTCTTTGCTCTCACATTTCAGTGTGAATGGTGAACGTATAAGTAGAAAATCTGGGAACCTATATTTGAGGTTTTTAAAGGATATTATGACACCATTGGTTCTTTACAAACACACACAGGCACTTAATTAAAGTCTCTATTTTTCACTTCAATAATCACATTTGTGAACCTGAGTCCAAGTTTTTTGAGCATTGGCATAATTCTATCCCTTTCCTAAGAAGTGGGTCAGAGTCTGCATAAGGACCTTACCATCTGCAAAAGGCAAACCAACTGGATGGAAGAGAAAGTCGACCTAAGAAAACCAACTTAGATTGTTCCAAAGACAACTTTCTATATTACTGAGGTCTAGTTTTTGCCCTGGACACCAGGAGTCTGATTGTTCATTAGGAGAGAAACCCAGATTCAGATCCTTTTAATGAGCGAGTAAGAGGAAAGTTAGGTACTCTGAGGATTTCCCAAGTACGCCTACTCAAAATTGAGAGACCTACTCAAAACACAGCTAACAGGGTACAGAAAATGCACACTCCTTACCTAACAGCTCAAATGTGTGTACCCCATAAAAGACATCTTTCTCCCTCAGTGTCCCATTCTTCCAGGACTCTTTTCCAAATCTCCCCACACATCCAATGGCATCACCTTCTGTCTTTCCCCCTATATCTAGAGTTCCATTCTGGTGCCTTATCCAACTCTGGGTCCTGGGACCTCAGCAAGGTCTACCTGTCAGCCTGGTCCAATTAGCAAAACAGAGCCCCTGACATGTAGTTCAAAGGGACCTTAAATACAGGGAACTAGTTATGAATGTGTCGGAAAAGATACACAACCAAAATGGGTGATGAGCGAACCCTTGACATTAGCAACAGCAGAAAGCTACTATCACCCTTCAGGCTGCAGGGATTTAAAAAAGAATATGAAATTACTAGAGCCCTGGACTCAGGGATGCCTGATAGGAAGAAATACCACTAGGGGGTACACTGAATGGTAAGCTGGTACCACAAGAAAAGGCACAACCGTTACCTTAAACATCTCCCAAGTCAGAGTGCAAGAGCGAGGATAGAACTCTGGCTTCTTGATTTTGCCTTCCAATTTTCTGCCAATTCCCTCCATTGGCCAAACCAAATGAAAACCAGCAGGGTTAATCCCTTGTGATACAGATCAGGAGAAGGCAGGCAATGGATCTGAGACCAAACACCAAACGACTGCCATATTCCCCTTCTCATCCAGGACTGGAGATCAGGCAGGTATTTTATATCCCGTCTCCAGGAAGATGTCTGGGACCCATGCAACCAGAATACCCTGGAGTAATATGTTTCATGAGCCTCTCTCTCTCCTTCAGTGACTGATTTTTCTCTCCCCAAGCAGCAACTGAGATTTGCTGCAGAGCCTGACTTGTGGCAGCTGCTGATGTCTCCCACCCAATTCTGCCAGCCAGGAACCACGACCTAATTACAGATCTGGAATCTACTCTCTCACTGTAGAACTCAGCACCCTTATCTCCGGAGTAACTCTGAAGTCTTTGATACCTTGTAGTGATTCACTGTGGAACTGGAGATCTTCCACTTCTTTCTCCAAATCATATTGCATCTAATGAGGATAATCATCTTTAGCTGTCACAACAAAGATACCGAATTTTTAGTCATGATCTAACATAATAAAGGTTTATTTCTCATTTGCACAAAGACTGGTGTGGGTCAGGATCTCTCCTCCATTTTTAAGCCAAGTTGTTAGGATTGCATGGCCGCCAAGGCAGCTCAGCACTGAGTTGCAGCTTCTGACAATCTCTAAGGAGACAGCCACTAAGGTCATTTACCAGCTTTGACAGGAGGCAAGGTCAGAAGTCCACAAAGCTTTGCAGTTCTGGCACCTCAGCCAGGAACAAGAATGGAATAACAGAGCAGAGACAGGAGACTGGCAGCCCAGATTCACTGGCACCAAGATTCAGAACTATCCAGCAGCATCATGGTCCAAACCTTGGTCATGTCAGCCTAAACCTCTTGTCGAAATTGATGATTGTCCCCATTGATTCATATGTCGGGAGCATATCAACTACTTAGTCCTATCACTCACCCACCACCCAAGCTGCTCAATGGTCCAGTGTCCACCCTGGCTATCACCTATGACTGATACTTCCTTTTAGAGATCAAGGCTGAGGCCATTTAAAAGTACATTGATACAACTTTTGGAACACAGATAAGTATATCATCAGGATTCCCCCTCTTCTTAGGGCACTTGGTGTTTTTGTTCAAGAGGTAACAACAAAATAAAAACATAAACAACCAGAATGGTGAGCTCTTTCCCCGTTACAATCATAAAATGTGAAGTAGCTCTCTGTGTTCCTCTACCCACAAATGACCTCTGACCTCTTGAACAAGAACCAGTAGTTAGTAAATTAATTTTCTAGGGCACCTACAATGTGCCCATGAAGCTGAGGTATAGACGATGACCTATGTCACCTATGTCAGTAAAAGCATCTAATGATTTCATTTGATTTGGGAAATAGCCTAGCTCGGGTAATCCTTCATGAATAAATTATCTTGTATTATCTCTTAAGAAAGACTGAATTGAGTGGCCATAGGGAATGTTGTCCCCTCTCCTGACATTCAAACTCCCTGTATTTCATCATTGACTTTCTCCCGCATATGGCTATCACCCTCTTCTGGAGTGATTCCATTCTCCATTGAGATGGTATACTTTTTTTTCCTTATACAGGTAGATAAAACTGCTCCAGCATATTTATCAATGGGTTTTCTGATTCCGTGAAGCATCTGGCAATCTGATCTCTTAGTCTGCCTATTTGACTTTTTTTCATTTAAAGCCAGTGTTTAGTTTTTAGTCAAAGTGTTGCACTCCTAGTGTTTAAAGACTCAAACAGTACTGAGTCATATAATGAAAAACAGCAGACAGCCACTATTATCAGGTTTTTCTCTCCAGAGACAATCAATTTCAACTCTTTTGACTAGTTTTATGTGGTATTTACCTTCATATTTATAAATATGCTTGTATTATTTCTTTTACTCTGCAACTTTCATTTTCAAAATTTTCGAAGCCCCAGAAGCATTTAAAGAATGGTACCTTTCACTGAGATTCACCAATCGTTAACATTTTGCAACAGTTGTTTATGCCTGTCTCTCTTTCGACTGAAGTATTTGGCTGGATGTTGCACATATTATGACACTTTACAGCCAAATACTTTAGCACATATATTCTAAAAAATGGGTATGTTTGTTCCAAATGTCTTCCAGCTTTTGACAGTACTATTTAAGGAGCTCACAGTCTCCATTAACACATCCGCAACTCAGAAATCAAACTGATGACCTAGTGGAACGTATCCATTGATCATTAGAGAATTTTTAATCCTATACTGCATACTAGCACATACCTGGTACATCTAGTTGACACCATAGAATTTGAATATAGTTCCCTGCATTCCTCTACCTATAATATTCTCTTCCATGGAAATTATGTTCCATTTACACTGCTTTCTTTCAACCTTCAGTGCCACATCTGCTTTTTACATCCACTAATAATTTCCAGCTGACTTGTACAACTGGGGACCAAGGAGGAACTCAAACATACTTGTAACTGTATAAGAATGACATTAAGCGGCCACAGGCTCTGGTGTGAGATGGTCTTTGTGTCTTCTTGCAAATTCTACACTTACCTTCATCCTAAAAGCAGGATGATTTTCATTTTCCTTTTGTAATCTTTGGTGACCACATAGCTCTCCTTGTCAGACTTCCCTTTTTGGCCAATAGAGATCCAAATCCTTTATAATGATGCTTGCTGAGAATGTTTTTCAATGTCTATTTAACTTTCTTGAACAGGGAAAGCTTTTGTTTCTCTTTCTAGTGAGAACTCCTGCTTGCTTACAACTTATAAAAGAGCAACCATTAGCTTTTCTTCACAATGATCCTTCTACTCCCAGAACTTTGGCCAAAGGTTTTTAGCTTGGCTTTTAAGTCTCCCCATTCATCTTTTATTTGTCTGCCTCTCTCTTCATGGGCCGAGTCAGAAAGACAAAGTAGATCATCCCAAGCATTTCTCTACCAGAAGAATGATTTTCTAATTTTGCTTTAACCAATAAGAGGAATGCCTTTTTGTATTGAACTACTATTTATTTTTTCTAATAGAAACCCAAATTTGTCTCATCTTTCCTGAAGAGTGCTTCAGCTATGCAATTTATAAAGTTAGATATTTAATAATCCCCATAGCAAATATTGTAGACAGGATCAGAAACGACTGCTTTCTAAAACAAATACCTCCTAAAAGAAGGGATAAAACCTCAATTCATTTAAGAGTATAGCATATAGATCTCTCTTACATGAAACTTGAAAGTCATTTAAACAGAGAACAAATGTAAAATTATCATAAGAGGAAATGGCAAATAGCACATTGATGAGTTCTAAATATTAATACTTACGATGAACACAGAGAAAACAACTTTAAAAGTGGACTTCACATGAAATACTTCACTTTTAACCTCACTGAATTACTTTGAAACTCTAGTATGAATTTCCAAAGTCATGTTTCTCGAAGTGTGTCCCACAGATCAACAGTATCAAAATTTCCAGAATGTGTGTTTAAAATACACATTCTTGATCTCTATCCTAGATGTTTTCCTGATGATTCTCACCCACACTAATGTTTGAGAACTATTATGAGAGAGAAGAAAAAGTAGAGTAATTATTTGAGAGAAAGGATTTTACAAACATAAAACATCAATGGTAACTATGAAAATGGCAATAAACATCCATGTCTTTGGAGATGAGTGTTAAAATATTATTTACTAATGAAATGATGTGGTGTCCAGGGTGAGAACAATTAATCCTGAGTTGATCATTATTGAAGCTGGGTGATGGAAACATGGAGTCATTATTATCTTACTTTGTATATATTTTAAATTTCCCATACCACAAAGTCTTTTAACATGTTGTTATATAATGTTCCCAAAATAAGGAACAGACATTGGCCGTAGGGTGACCTATCTCTTTTTTCACATGATGAACTAAAAAAGATTAATCCCACATGCCCTGAAATCACTTAGTGTACATCTGGTATTTAATCTAATTTCAACTGAGCTATATCTGATTAAACACATGCAAATTTGTCTTTGAAAGTATTTTTTCTTTTGAAAACAACATTCTAGACTATAATAGTCATTTAAAATGATGTTTTTTACTTTCTCGACATTTCTCATAGTGTTTACAGAAAGACTTATTAATTATAACTACCCTGATGTGACATCACCTTTCATTTTCTGATCTTTTTCTTTCCCACATGACCCTGTCTCTCTTGAAGAATAAAACTCTTACTTTGGAAAAGCAACTTTAATATCTGGGATCAGTGGAAAGGGTCATGTCTCATTTATTAGTGTGTTGGAGTCTTTGTCCCTTTAGTCTTTTTTGATCTGAAGAAAAATAACTTCATTTTTTTCTACTAACCCCAAATACTCTGAGTTATTGAACTCTTAGCCTCTCTATGCCCAGCAGCTGCTTTTTAAAGGACTAAACTCTTCTTAGATTGGTTTGTACAAGTAAAACAATTTGAAGTACATCTATAAGTTTTATGAGATCAATAGACTAGCCTACACAGAAGATGGCAGAATGGTACTGAGAGTTGCCCAAGCCACAACTTTCTTTCAAACGGCTCAACAGTCTTTACAGACATCAGCAAGATTGAACTAATCAATACCTCCCAGCTTCTGCCAGTCGCACTGCTGTGTGGAGAAATGGCAGTTGATTAGCTTAATCAAAGTCAAGGTTGGAACAGTCTACAGCCATGAGTATAGAAATAGCTCATGACTTTTTTAAGAAAAAAGCATTATTATGAAACTATGTTTAACCTTTACATCCAGTGACATTTTTAAAGAAGCAGGGAGATTAAAAAGAAGGAATCAAGAGGAAAAGAGTTTAAATGGTAGAAAATATTGCTTGAAAATCAATTAACTTCTTGTTAACGAAGACACAGCTGAGCTGCTTCGGGGGAACACACTGCCTCTCATGTTGTCAGTGGAGCATGTTGGCTGTGCTTAATCAGTACTGAATCGTGATGACCTGGGCTTCTGCAAATGCTAAATCATTTCTAGCCAAAAATATGTTGTTTTCATAAACAAGCAAAACTAAATTCTATTGTTTAGAAGTTCAATCTTTGGTGTGAAAATTATCAAATAAAACAAAGAAGTGACTACCATAGAAGCTGGATCTGTGGTTACTTCTAAGGGGGACACAGAGTTGTCATTGGGAAAGGGGACACACGGGTTCAGGGGTGCTGACAACATTCTCTTACTTGAACTGAGAGGTCGCTACACAGATGTTGGTGTATACAATAATTCAACTATCTATATATTTATGTTTTATGCCTTTTTAAATGTATTTTGTATTTTACAATTTTTCTTAAATGTTTAAATAAAACAACTACCCAAGCTAGTGTGATTTATACATCTGGTTTGCTAACCATGGTTCTGACCAATCTGGAACAGGAACCAACCAGAATTTTCAAGAGGAAATTCCACCGTTTAAGAATATTATGTAGGGACTTCCCTGGTGGTTCAGTGATTAAGAATCTGCCTGCCAATACAGTGGGACATGGGTTCAAGCCCTGGTCCAGGAAGATCCCACATGCTGTGGAGCAGCAAAGCCCATGCGCCACACCTTCTGAGCCTGTGCTCTAGAGCCCACGAACCACAACTACTGAGCCCATGTGCCACACTACTGAAGTCTGCACACTGAGAGCCAATGCTCCACAACAAGAGAAGCCACGACAATGAGAAGCTGGCACACTGTCAAGAAGAGTAGCCCCCACTTGCTGCAATGAGAGAAAGCCTGCACACAGCAACGAAGACCCAATGCAGCCAAAGATTAAAATTTAATTAATTAATTAATTTTAAAAATAATAATATTATATAGAGGGAGTTCCCTAGTGGGGAAGGATTAGGCCTAATGGGGCCTAGTGGTTAGGATTCTGGGCTTTCACTGCCAAGACCCAGGTTCAATCCCTGGTTGGGGAACTGAGATCCCACAAGCCGGATGGTGTGGCCAAAACAAAAAAAAGAAAGAAAAGGAAAAGAATATTATATAGTGAGAAATATTATGTGTATATGCATGTATGTATGTAAACATGCACATTTTTGTACATGGTTTTATTTCTTCAGTAAAGATGTAACTGCAGCAACATTTCTGATATCTGGTTAAATCTAGAGGAGTCTACTTTTGGCTAATATTTCAGAATGGCCATCAAGAAGTCTACAAACAATAAATGCTGGAGAGGGTGAGGAGAAAAGGGAACCCTCTTGCACTGTTGGTGGGAATGTAAATTGATACAGGCACTATGGAGAACAGTATGGAGGTTCCTTAAAAAACTAAAAATAGAACTACCATATGACCCAGCAATCCCACTACTGGGCATATACCCAGAGAAAACCATAATTCAAAAAGAGTCATGTACCACAATATTCATTGCAGCACTATTTACAATAGCCGGGTTATGGAAGCAACCTAAGTGCCCATTGACAGATGAATGGATAAAGAAGATGTGGCACATATATACAGTGGAATATTACTCATCCATAAAAAGAAATGAAATTGAGTTATTTGTAGTGAGGAGGATGGACGTAGAATCTGTCATGCAGAGTGAAGTAAGTCAGAAAGAGAAAAACAGATACCGTATGTTAACACATATATATGGAATCAAAAAAAAAAAAAAGATTCTGACTAACCTAGGGGCAGGACAGGAATAAAGATGTAGATGTAGAGAATGTACTTGAGGACATGGGGAGTGGGAAGCGTAAGCTGGGACGAAGTGAGAGAGTGGCATGGACTTATATATACTACCAAATGTAAAATAGATAGCTAGTGGGAAACGGCCCCATAGCACAGGGAGATCAGGTCAGTGCTTTGTGATCACCTAGAGGGGTGGGTTAGGGAGGGTGGGAGGGAGATGCAAGAGGGAGGGGATATGGGAATATATGTATACATATAGTTGATTCACTTTGTGATACAGCAGAAACTAACACACCATTGTAAAACAATTATGCTACTATAAAGATGTTAATAAATAAATAAATAAATAAGGTCTCCCAATCAAATTGCCAAGGACACTTGGTGCTCACTCCCTAAACATGAGGTAATACAACTTCTAGAAATCTCCCGAGGTGTTCCCCAGTCCAGGCTAAAAGAGAGCTTAAAGTTCAGATATCAGGAGTGACTTGTACGTGACTACAAGCTGGAGATAGATTGTTTGAGGCCAAAAGGAGTACTCTTATCATATCCTAACCTAAAATAAATTCTATTTGAATATGTATATAATCCATTTAATTCTAGGCTTTAACCTTTGCTAATAATCAATATCCATAAATTCAGTTCAGTAGAATTATAAGAATTCTTAACACTCAAACTTGAGCACAGACACTATCAGGGAAGTCTTATCCCACCAGTATCAAACCCAATATAGAAACATGAAAGCAAGAGAGAACAAAATCAATGTTTTCTAAAGAATGCTACATGTATAGCTGCAGTGGAACGTTGTTAAAATGAAACAGAAGAAGACATGCTGTGTTAGCACAGATGGACTAAACTCAGTGACCCAGGTAACCACTTAGTTACCATTCACCGACTTAACATCTCCCAAGCATCAAACTTGGTCACTGCTCCCAAGTCATCTCCTAGCTTCCCACAGCATCCTCGGTCTTCCTAAATCCTGCCCCATCTCATTTAGTCAACTTCTCTCGATTTTCCCCAGATCTACGCCCAGGACTTTTTTTAATCCTCTAACTCCCAACACTGTACAGTGTTCTTTCATTCAGAGCTACTTCTGGAGTAAAACAGAAGATGCTTCTGGAGCCTAGATTCAATTTACCAAAGGAAAATGAGGGAATTTTAGGGTATGGACCGTGCCCAGGCAAAGGAGTGAATGTCACCACTCCAGTCCCTTCATGAAGGTGCTGCCTGCTCTGTGCACTTGACTGTGCAAACTGAACCAAACCGTGGCACAAGAGATCTAGAATTCTTGGAACCCAGACATCCATGAAGTAGCCACGGGAATCCTAACTTAAATATTTGAAAAATCCTTAGAGAAAAAGTCTATTTTCCCAATCTAAGACCACAGTAAATTATTGTAAACAGTTTACTTGGAAGACAAAATATTTGTCTGAACCGTCAATGGAAAGACAAATTACAAAAAGGGCTCTTGGTGGTGTAATGTTGGGAACTACTGCTCCAGGGAACAGAGATTTAGGCCATTTGTATACTGCTCAGAATCTAACATATACGAGAACTCTATAAATATTAACAACTACTTTTCAGAAGTGACATTGTGGTGAGTAGCTGATACTTTGAAAGTGATTAACAAGGATTCCGAAAAGAAATTGTTGATCTTATGCCATTACAGAATGCTACTGCAAGGAGATTCCATACAACATCACCTGAAGCATTATAATACTACTCTGTTACGAGCCCTAAGAGATTTGGAGGAAACTGATGTACCAATTACTTTAGTGCTGGCAATGAAATTTGTGTATGCATGGATGTACTTTGTTGTTGTTAGGGATTGGTTGGTTTGTTCTAGGAAATAGGGTACTTTTGCTTTTCTTCTCAAGGCTGAATGACATGTTTCATAAAACACACACTGAACAGATATGTTCCTAACAGTTTGTCTGTAAAATATGCTCTTGGATGACATGAGTTCAACTGGCATATTTGCCACATCTTTGAGATGAGAAATGTTGGGGACATTGCTTAACTTCTCTGAACTTCTGACCCATGAGGATAATAATATGGAATTGAAAAAAAAAAGTACATGTGAAAGCATTTTGCAAACTGTAAGGGCGAAATTTTATAAAGGACCAAAAAAAAAAAATTCTTTCATAATATGACCTCACATTTCCTTCCATAAGGTTTCCCAATCAAATTACTTAGGACACTTGGTGCTCTTGTTCTGGTACTCTATGGAACCATTGTTTTCCCCCGCGAACTTCTGTTACATTATTAAGTATGCAATTATTCTGGTCAGGTTCAAGAGAGAATTATTGGCGTGATTTGTCACCAAGACAGCATGTGTCAATTACATCCCAGTCAAAAAAAAATTAAATTCCTTAAATACAGCTGGGAATCTCTATTTGTGATTAGTAGGAATAAAGGCTTGCCAAATCTAGACAAGTAAAAATTAAACGTAAGGCAAAGAATATGTAAGTATAGACAAAAGTCTTTTCTGGTGACAGAAAAACCCTTTCATATAAATAAATTTATGATTGTATTAGTATATAAATATTAGATGAAATATGCAAAACCTTAAAAATTAACATTAAAGCAAATTATCTTTGAAATCTGTCCAAAGCAAATTGAAAAATAATATCATATATTGGTTTTACAAGTTTAAAACTGCTTTGGTTGCTGCAGGCTGAGTGTTATGCAGTGAGCGATTGATTTATATGAATTCTCCAGACTTCTTCCTTTTATCTTTTCCTCTGGCTCACTGTCTGCTCCTAAACTTCTTCTAAAAATTTTCCCATCTTTTATTTCACTGAGAGAAACAACAACAACAACAAAATATAACATTCAGAGAATTAAAGGGTCAGCTACCCGCTTTATTTGAACAGAGGCTTATGCTCAAATGTGTTGCTTCTCTAGAGCACTAAAATTACTAAAATCCATATTGTCCTTGAAGAGGAAAATAAAATAAAACAGTTGCAAATAGGTTGAAAACCGACAATTCCTGTGTTAGCCGCTCCAGGGATATGGTAGGAGATTGACTTTTTTTTTTTTTTTTTTTTGGTTGCCTTGGGTCTTTGTTGCTGTGTGCGGGCTTTCTCTAGTTGCAGTGAGCGGGGGCTACTCTTTGCTGTGGTGTGAGGGTTTCTCATTGCGGTGGCTTCTCTTGTTGCCAGAGCACAGGCTCTAAGCACTCGGGCTTCAGTAGTTGGGGCACAAGGGCTCAGTAGTTGTGGCGCACAGGCTCAGTAGTTGTGGTGCACAGGCTTAGTTGCCCCGCGGTATGTGGGATCTTCCCGGACCAGGGCTCAAACCCGTGTCACCTGCATTGGCAGGCAGATTCTTAACCACTGCATCACCAGCGAAGTCCCGGAAATTGACTTTTGTAATTAAGTGTTATTCATGCCTTCAAACACGGATTACTTGTTGTGCTTCCTAGGGTTAAGACATGGATGTCACTCTCTCCTTTCAAACCCTCATGCTTTGTAAAATTGTGCTGGCTTTCTGAATTCAACATTTATGGCATGCAATTATTCCTGGCACATATGTTTATTGATTGGTGATGTTAGAACACACCTGACACCACTAATATTTAAATCCATTAACTTATTCACAGGTTCAGCAAACGTTTATTTTCACCCATAAGCCACCAAAACACTGAGCTAGGCACTGTGAAGACTAGATGAGAATGTGCCTTCAATGTACTCCCAATCCAGGCTGCTGTGTGCAGTTGTATAAGCAACTATTAGAATAGAATGTGATATGTATATTATAGAGATGGGCATAGGATGCTACAGAGAGGAGTTGCTAAATGTCCCGTAGGCATACAAATTCAAAAAGCAATTATTGGGCTTCCCTGGTGGTGCAGTGGTTGAGAGTCTGCCTGCCAATGCAGGGGACACGGGTTCGAGCCCTGGTCTGGGAAGATCCCACATGCCGCGGAGCGACTAGGCCCGTGAGCCACGGTTACTGAGCCTGCGCGTCTGGAGCCTGTGCTCCGCAACAAGAGAGGCCGCGACAGTGAGAGGCCCGCGCACCGCGATGAGGAGTGGCCCCCGCTTGCTACAACTGGAGAAAGCCCTCGCACAGAAGCTAAGACCCAACACAGCCATAAATAAATAAATAAATAAATAAATAAAAATTTTAAAAAAAAGAATTAAAAAGCAATTATCATGAAAGCCATATACTAAAATATTCGTTTAAAAGTCTATCACGGGGCTTCCCTGGTGGCGCAGTGGTTGAGAGTCTGCCTGCTAATGCAGGGGACACGGGTTCGAGCCCTGGTCTGGGAGGATCCCACGTGCCGCGGAGCGGCTGGGCCCGTGAGCCACAACTACTGAGCCTGCGCGTCTGGAGCCTGTGCCCCGCAACGGGAGGGGCCGCGATAGTGAAAGGCCCGCGCACCGCGATGAAGAGCGGTCCCCGCACCGCGATGAGGAGTGGCCCCCGCTTGCCGTAACCAGAGAGGGCCCTCGCACGAACCGAAGACCCAACACAGCCAAAAATAAATAAATAAATAAATAAAGTAGCTATAAAATTAAAAAAAAAAAAAAAAAAAAAAAAAGCTGCACTTCAGTTTTAAAAAAAAAAAAAAAAAAAAGTCTATCACGAATAGGTGGAAATTAAACAACATACCCTTGAACAATCAATGGATTAAAAAAAGAAATCAAAAGAGGAATTAGAAAATATCTTGAGACAAATAAAAATGAAAACACAACATACCAAAACTTATGGGATGCAGCACCAGTAGTATTAAAAGAGAAGTTTATAAGCAATAAACATCTACATTAAAAAGAAGAAAGATCTCAATTCAAAAACCTAACTTTACACCTCAAGGAACTAGAAAAAGAAGAATAAACTAAGTCCCATGTTAGCAGAAGGAGGGAAACAATAAAAACTAGGGCAGAAATAAATGAAATAGAGAATAGAAAAACAATAGAAAAAAAATCAGTAAAACTGAGTTGATTTTTTGAAAAGGTAAGCAAAATTGACAAATCTTTAATTAGACTTACTGAGTAAAAGGAAGTTGTCTATCAAGCCATAAAACGACATGGAGGAAATTTTAATGCATATTGTTAAGTGAAAGAAGCCAGTCTGAAAAGGCTACATACTGTATGATTCCGACTGTATGAAATTCTGAAAAAGGCAAAACTAAGGAGACAGTAAAAAAGATCAGTGGTTTCCAACGGTTGAGGGGAAGGGAGGGATAAATAGATGCAACGCAGGAGATTTTTATGGCAGAGAAATTATTCTCTGTGATACTGTAATGATGGACACATGACATTATGCATTCGTCAAAACCATAGACTGTACAACACAAAGAGTAAACCCTAATGTAAACCGTGGACTTTAGTTAATAATAATGCATCAATATTTGTTCATCGATGTTACAAATGTACCACACTAATGCAACATATTCATAATAGGAGAAACTGGGAGTAGAGGAGGCATGAACAACTGTCTGTACTTTCTGGGGAATTTTTCTGTAAACCTGAAACTACTAAAAAATAAGTCTATTTTAAAAAAAAAGAAAGAAAATGGGTAAAATTAATTTTAATAATATACTCAGTTTTACAGTTCCAAAGTATTATTTCGACATGTAATCAATATTTTTTTAAGTATCGAGAAAATTGTATACTTTTGTTCATACTAAATATTTGTAATCCATTAGCCAAATTTCAAGTACTTAATAGTCACATCTGGCTAATAGCTACCATAGTTGACAGTGCAGGTGTAGATAAATTATGTCTTAATTGTTAGGATACAGGTGTTTACGGATGTAATAAAAGTGGGGGGAGGGGTATTTAAGGCAACCTCTGTGGGACAAGAAAGGCTTCAGAGTGAGGAGAGGGCTGAGTTGGGAATTGAAGGAGTCAGGAATTATCTATTAAGCACAAAACACCAGGCAGAGCCAAGGCAAGGGTCAAGGGTAAGCCCTGACTGACTCAGTCAGTAAAGATTTAATGAGCCACAGTTAGATCCAGGAAGCTTATTACTTACACTGACAGTGAAAGAAAGAATAGCTAAAAATACCAGTTCCCTGGGTCTTTGTCCTACACACCAAAAAGGGTGACAGGAAAACAAAAAGGTGCTGGCTGACTGCTATATGAGTTGTGGGATACCCTACTGCTGAGGACTCAATTCTAGACTGTGGCTAAGTGGTGTTATACAGCTGTTCTCCGAAGGAGATAGGACAGAAAGCCTCATACTTCATCAGAGGTGATGAGAAACTGTCTCCCAACAGCCTCCCAGGGAAATAGGGAAGCAAGTGAGAGATGACCTCATAGCTTCTTCTCACAAGCCTCTCATCCTTTCAAGTCCTGGAAAGAACAAAAGGCATTCTGCCATGACTCAGATTAGCCGTGGCTCAAGCTTTTGCCTGCATGATCTATGTGGATATATGCAAGGTTGCCAGGGAGCCATGGTAGAGATATTCCCCTACATTGTTGAGAAAGAGAAAGAAGAGAGGACATCTAAGAAAATATAACAGCATGCAGAAAGGCAAAAGGGTGCAATCTCTGGCTAGAATCCGATGGCATGTGGCAGAAGTATGACAGAGGAGACTTGAAACTTAGGCACAGATTAGCCTTGACAGGTCTTGTAAAGCCTAGTGAGAGTTTTCTATCTAAAGGAGTTTCAGGAGAGAAGGATTGGATCACATTTAGATATTAGAAAGGACCCTCTGACAGCAGTGTAAAGGAGGACTGAAATGGACCTGGATTCAAGGTGAAGCTGGGGCTGCTGGAATAGACATCTTGGGGACCAGTGAGAGCAAAGCATCATCCGTTTGCATAGTGCCCTTTTATGGTTGAAAAGAAACACTCACCAATCCATAGAACGCGGTCCCCATAAGTAGGGAGGGAAGGCAAAGGGCTCAGTGCCACATGCCCCCTGTTCCATTTGTCAGTAATCCAATTCTGCCGCCCTCCTTTTCATGTTGTAAATTTCGACCTTGTCAGGATTGCTTCCTCCCCGTTTTTTGCTAAGTGGAATTCCGTCACTTGGTCTTGAAAAATGAGAGTCTGAAAGACTGGTGAAAAGGCTTTCAGGAAGACAAGAAGGAAACAGTGTTGCCTGTTCCCTTACCCTACAGAAAAGCTCGTACTATTACGTGTCATGAAAATGTTATTGCTAATAGAGTACTCTGGCAAACATCCAGACTCCAAATCTCGGTCTGCCTGCCCATGCCCTAGGCCTTTGCTAAAATGTTTCCTTCTCGCTGCAGCCTTTTCTGACGACTTGATTTAAAATTGTAATCTTCCCGGGCCCCCCGGCAACATACTCTAACTCCCTGCAATGCTTTATCATAATCTAACATATATTTTACTTATTTTATTTTCTGTTTATTTCCACTAAAATATAAGCTCCATGAGCTCCTGAGTACTGTATTCTCTGTACTGTAATAACTGGCCACATGGTTATTAAATTTTCAAAAAAAGTATATATATCTTGTGATTCCATTTATATGAAGCTCCAAAACAGGAAAAATTATTTAATGATGATAGACAATAGTGATGACCTTTGTGGAAGGGGATAATAACAGGTAGAGGGTATGACAGGGCTTTCTCTGGTGCTAATACTATCTCGATTCGGGTAGTGGTTACACAGATGTGTGCTGTGTTCTTATGACTTCTGTACTTTTCTACATCTGTTATATGTCAACTAAAAGTTTATCTAAAGAAGTTGGGAAGAAGACACATCTACCTAGCAGCTGCTTTTTCTGTCTTTCTGTTTTTTTGTGCTTGGTTTTTTGTCTTTATTGCACCACCATTTCTAGATGGCTGCCGCCCCTTGAGGCATTACTTCTGTGTTCCCAGCAGGGAAAGGACTGAAAAGTGAAGGGGTGAAGGGCTTTCTCTTGGTGAGATTTTGCTTTTCATTATGAAAGAAAGCCCTCCTGGGGACTTATGCTTACCCGTCACTGGGTTACATGGTTACCCCTGTGGTAGGTGTTCAGCTGTGCAGCCTCTATACCAGAGAGATATTAGATGTGGGTTTTTCAGGAATCAACTTATATTATCTCTACATATCGAAAAGAAATTTGAGGACAATGCTAATACAAGTGAGTATTTGTAATGTAAATGTAATGTAAGAGGAAAATACCAGGACCCCAAACACTTCAAAGCACACATCATTAACTAACCCCACATTTGTAGTATATATATTATACCCCAAAACTCCTTCATGCTCTTTACTTCCAACTGGTGCTTTGGATTGGTATTTCAATCAGGTCTCCTCTGATCAGGAGAACTGGACCAGATGTAAGCATCCATACTTCACATACAAGGCTTAAAGACAGGCAAGTGTGACCCTCACTACTCTTTCCTCTGAACACACCCAGATTCTTGCATGACTTCTCATGTTCTCCCAGGCCCACCATATGCTACAAATGCTAGTGAAAGGAATCAAAGAGCATAGTGCAAGAAAGATTTAGGAGAGAGCCCACAGAGGGATGTAAGAGAAAGATTAAATGAATCAATTTAATTTGTTTCTAGATTTGATACATTTGTTTCTTACTCAACTTGCTTCTGAAAGTGTTCAAGATGGATTCAATTTTACTTGTAATGTATATCTCTCCCACAACCAAATTAAGCCCGAAGCCATTGTCTTAAATTTTTATGTGATTGAGGGTTGCACTTTATATTTGTCTTATATCTAAATTCTTCTTCCAGAAGACTAATGTGGCAGAAGGAGTGGGAACACTTCAACTCCCCTTAGAGGTTAAATCTTGTGACCCACACTACCAGTCATGTATTCTTCCTGGAGTTAACCCAGTGTATTTATAAGTTTACAGTCTTTTCTGGCTGTTGTTTTTCCCTATTAGGATTATTCCTGAACACCTCCTGCACCTTCATGAGAATTATTTCCAGTTTTTTTTCCTCCAGCCTCAAAGTCATTTAACAATGCTGTTTGATATTGCTTAGAAGCCATTGAAATGTTTCAAGTGACCTTAGCCCACCTTATACACTAAATGTAGCAGTCACCCCTGGACTATTCCTAATTCTCAAAATATTACTGGCTCTGTTGTCCTACTACATTAATGGTACCATGTTTATAGTTAACATCAATTAATTACTATGTGTCAGGCAGTATGCTGAGTACCTTGACAGACATTAATCAATTTGATCCTCACATAACCCTATTTAGTAGATGCTACTACTATTCTCATTTTATAGATTAGAAAACACAGAGGTTAAGTAACTAGCTCCAGTCAATTCACCCAGAGGTGATTCGAATCCATAAAGTCTGGCTCCAAAGAGAGAGTACTTCCCTCTACCCCATCTTTGCCCCAAAGTAATATCATCTTAATCCAAATAATATATAATTATCTAATATTTACTCCATTCCATAAAATGTAAAGCTTCAAACCCTATCTAATGTTCAAGCCTGCTAACCACCTATTGTATTTTTTTTTTTTTATTAGCTGACTATACGTAAAAAACTCCCCTCCTGATTATCTTCATATTCTTCTCAGAGGGTCACTGGTTGGAGTCTGGGTTTCTCTTTCAGTGGCCACAGCTGGGATACTCTGCCACAACCTCCAAAATTCTGTGACTTCAGCTCCAAGATTTTCTTATCAACCTTCTGTTTTCTGAAGTTAGTGACATAAGAATGTGCTAGCTCTGGGACTTCCCTGGTGGTCCAGTGGTCAAGACTCTGTGGTTCCACTGCAGGGGGCACAGGTTCAATCCTCGATCAGAGAACTAAGATCCCCGCACGCCCAAAACAAACAAACAAACAAACAATGCTAGCCCCATACCCACAGATTTTTGAGAACACAATCAGCCTTAGAAAAAATAGTAACAACTTTAACAGCTATTAATCTATGCATTGTTTCTCTTTGCAACTATATTTCCCATTCAAAAATTGAGTAACAGATTCCATTATAATTTTAATTTCTAGGACAATAATTCTCAAACAATTTTTCATCAACAGCACACCCGAAAGATAGTATCTACTTCTACCAGTAAGGTGGTTCATTACAATGATTTGAGGGAATGGAGATGAGTGAGAGGTAAGCAAAAATCTTTCTTAGGATGTGTAACCCCATGGAAAAGGTAGGGGAAAAAAAGAAAAAGAATTATTTAAAAATGTGTCCTAGTTGAAATGTGTACTCCCTTTCAAACTGAGAATCATCATCTGAATACTAAATCAGAGAATTAGTGCTTAAGTGAATCAGAGGAGCACACAGATCACTATAGAGATGAGAGTTCTGAGTTTCAAGTTCTGAGTTTCACCTTGTGTCAGGCATTTTGTGCAGTTCTTCAGAAACGACCACAAGTAAACGCCATAACACTTAGAAGATACATCCTCAAAAGAGATAAATTGTGAAACTAAGATTTCCATATACTTGGATTAAAAACAACAACTCTACTTAAGAAGACATCCTTCTTTCTCAGAGACCAGTACTTGTAAGATTTCTTCCTGTAAGAAAAATTGGAAATTTTCTGAAATGGACTCTAGTCTTCAGCCTTTTCTTCACGTCTCCTTCCACAACTTCTGTATATGTAGAGAATACCTGGAGCATGATAAAATAAACTGACTTTCAGGAAGTTACATTAAAAATGGATATAACTTCCAGTCCCGGGTATATATCCGAAGAAAACGAAAACATTAATTCGAAAAGATACATGCACTCCAATGTTCATAGCAGCATTAGCTACAATAGACAAGATATGGAAGCAACCTAAGTGTCCATCAACAGATGAATGGATAAAAGAGATGTAGTATATACATGCAACGGAATATTACTCAGCCACAAAAAAGAATGAAATTTTGCCATTGGCAACAACATGGATGGATTTGGAGTGTATTACGCTTAGTAAAATAAGCCAGATAGAGAAATGCAAGTATTGTATTTTATCACTTATATGTGGAATCTAAAAATTAAAGCAAACTAGTGAATATAACAAAAAAGAAACAGATTCACAGATGTAGAAAACAAACTAGTGGTTACCAGTAAGGAAAGGGAAGGGGGGAGGGGCATGATAGGGATAGGGAATTAGGAGGTACAAACTACTATGTATAAAATAAATAAGCTATAAGGATACATTGTACAGCACAGGGAATATAGCCAATATTTTATAATAACTATAAATGGATTATAATCTTTAAAAATTGTGAATCACTATGTTGCACACCTGAAATTTATATAATATTGTTAATCAATTATACCTCAATAAAAAAAAAGAGAAAGAAAAAAAATTTTTTTAATTTTTTAAATGGCTGGATCAAGTCAAAGATAACCAAAGCCCTCCCAAGGAAACAGAATGGTTCTAGGGTCAGTAGCACTTGAGTCTAAACCCTTAAAGAATATGTCCATCAGAAGAGGTTGTGATCATAAAGGGTGCATAGAGAAAAGACAAAGCACCCAACACCAACACAAGTGATGTCCAGGGCAGTAGTGCTAGGCACACCCAACAGCTGTTCTATTAAGTAGGTGGCAATAAAAGGAAACACAATGTAGTATAGAGGTGAAGCAGACTGACTTTGCATCCTTCAAACCTAGGTTCAAATTCTGTCCCAGCAGTTGCTGCTTGTGATACTTTGAGCAGGTTATTCTGGGACATTCCAATTTTTTATCTATAAAATAAGACTAATAATACCTACTTCATAGGGTTTTTGTGAGATGAAATTATGAGATAAGGCATGTAAAATGTTTATCATGATGCCTGGCACAAGTATATACTCAATAAATATTATGAGTGTAGTAGACTGAATAAGAAGATGCACCCAAAGATTCCCTTCTCTCATGTACACCCTGTATAACCACCTCTCCTTGAGTGTGGCAGGAACCAGTGAATATGATGAAGTAATCACTTCCATGATTAAGATTCCTAATCAGTCGACTATAAGTTAACCAAAATGGAGATTATCCTCAATAGGCCAGGCACAATCAGGTGAGTCCTTTAAAATTAGGAGGATTCTCTTGCTGGTTTCAAAGACTAAGCAAACTGCCATTTTATGAGAGGAGGTGGCCATAGGCAAGAACCTGAGGGCAAGCTCTAGTTGCTGACAGTGGTCCTCGGCTGAAAACCAGCAAGAAAATGGGGACCTAACAGAGCTACATGGAAATAAATTCTGCCAATAGTCAGTGAGATTGGAAGAGGACCTCAGACCTCAGGTGAGACTATAGCCCTGGCTGATATCTTAATTTCATCATAGTGAGATCCTGACCAGTTGACCCAGTTAAACCATAATCAGACTCCTGACTCGTGGAAATAGTAAGAATAGATGTGTGTTGTTTTGAGTCACTAAGTTTGTGTCAATTTGTTATGCAACTATAGAAGATTAATACAAGTAGTATCTGTTGTTGTGATATTGTTACTATTACTATAATTAAAATCATATAACTATATTCCTGTTTCTGAATCTAGGCTCACCTCAACTTTCTGATAATGCTGGCATCTCCTATGGCTTGTTTATAAGCAGAGTGTGCTGGTCAAGCTAACAATTACAGAATATATTTGGTATTTACATTTCAAATCAATTTATTAGTAAAACCTGGGAGGTCACAGTTACTTACAGTAAGGAATAATTGAACTAATAAATACTCCATTTTTTTTTTTTTAACTTTTCTCCATCCCAGCCAGTGCAATCTCATTTGTATACTGATTAGAGCCGGAGGGCCACCAAGGAGGACTAGTTTTTTTGTTTGTTTGTTTGTTTGTTTTTCGGCCACACCGTGGGGCATGCGGGATCTTAGTTCCCCAACCAGGGATCAAACCCGAGCCCCCTGCAGTGGAAGTGCAGAGTCTTAACCACTGGACCACCAGGGAAGTTCCAAGGAGGATTAGTTTTAATCTTTGTGGTAGACAGCAATGGTCAACAAATATCCCACTTGTTATTCTAAAGGGTCCTACTTTCTATGCAATGAAGTGTGATTGAAATGACACTAATCACTTCTAGACTGAGGCAATAAAAAGCCCGTGAGCAACCTCCATTCTTTATCTTCTTTGGCCAAGCCATCCAAGGAGACCACATGTGCCAGATGATGCAGGTACAAGATGGTGAAGCCATCATCAGCCTAGGTCCCTGAGTAACTAAGTGAAGCAATACCCATATCAATCCTCACTGAAAATGCAGCATAAACAAGAAACAAATTTTTATTACTTGAGTATCTAAGATTTCAGAGTTAATTTGTCACAACAGCAAAACCTAGACTATACTAACAGATAGGTTAAATAAGTAGAAATGGATTAGGAAGGATCACTCATTTAGAGGTTTTTTTTCTCTGCCCTCTGTGTATCTCTCTTCTCTTCTTTATCTAATGTGGATGGTTTAATAATATTAAGACCCATGGGACTTCCTGCTTGCCTGACTCCTTTCTCACTAGTAGGTACACCATATAAGAAGCTAAAGTTTGATCCTTCAGATTCATTCATCCTCCATGATAGCATGGTTGAAGCCATAACATACAAGAAAAGGTATCAGTTTGGCTATCACATTTCATGTGTCAAAACTAAGGGTAGGCAGCAGCAACTATATCAGCAACTGATGACTGGAAGAGATGAGAAGACTTAGGGATCTTGGCTATATTTCCTTTAGAACTGACAACCAGAAGCCATCCTTATCTTGTTCATGACTTTTAAAGGCAATTTTCTAAATGTTTCACCATTAAGCATGACATGAGCTCTTGGTCAAAGTAGATATTATGATTTTTAAGTAAGCATTTTTCTTTCTGAGTTTCCTTAGAAATATCCTCAGGAAGTAACTCTTTTTGGACTCAATGGGAAGGATCATAAGACTGTTCTCCAGGGCTTCCCTGGTGGCGCAGTGGTTAGGAATCCCCCTGTCAATGCAGGGGACACGAGTTCGAGCCCTGGTCCAAGAAGATCCCACATGCCGCAGAGCAACTAAGTCCGTGCACCACAACAACTGAGCCTGCACGCTAGAGCCCGCAAGCCACAACTACTGAGCCCGTGTGCCACAACTAGTGAAGCCCGCATGCCACAACTATTGAAGCCCACGCGCCTAGAGCCTGTGCTCTGCAACAAGAGAACCCACAGCAATGAGAAGCCCACACACCGCAAGGAAGAGTAGCCCCCGCTCACGGCAACTAGAGAAAGCCTGAGCACAGCAGCGAAGACCAAACACAGCCAAAAATAAATAAATTAATTAAATTAAATTAAAAAAAAAAAAGATGGTTCTCCCTTGACAGTTTGAAGTGATAAATTATATTAATAGATTTCCTAAGCTTGAATCATCTATATTTCCTGGAATAAACTCTACTTGGTCATGATAGATGATAATTTTTAATGCAGAGTTGAATTCAACATGCTAATATTTTGCTTATAATCTATACATATATATTTCTAAATGATACTGACCTAGAGTTTGTTTTGGTTTTTTTTTGGTCAAGTTTTGGTATCAAGGTTTTCCAGTTTCAAAAACTTTTCCAGTTTTAAATTTGGATAGTTTTCTCCTTTTTGCTACACCATGTAATATACTATGTAGTATAAGCATTATATGTCTTTTTAAGTTTTAAATAATTGGCCAACCAGCCATCTTACTCCAAATATATGCTAGAATAATTATTTTATTATATTATCAAGTTCCCTGTATTTTTCTAATTATATATATTTTTTAATTCCTGATTCAAATTTGGCAATTTATACTTTTCCAGAAAATTATCCTTTTTATTAAGGTTTTCCACTGTATTAAAACTTTTACTCTTTTTATTATCTTTCTTAATTTTAATTTTGGTGATTTTTTAAATGACAGTTGTTAAATAACTCACCTTAGTAGTTTCCAAATCTATCAAATCAGATTTAAAACATGTAAACTGTTGCATCTGTGGTAATACAGGAAATGCCTGTTAATGTTGCATGAACTCGATTTGCAACATTATCTATTCATAACATTTCTAATCCAAACTTTCTGCACAAGACTGCAGATAATAGCAAGGTGATACCTTAAACTATTAAATGATGTTTAGTGATAATAACTCATAATTTCACATAATGTAAAAAGGGAATTATCTCTGGGTTGCTTTGTAACACGTGGGACATCAAAAGTCATGCAAATTATAATCAAAATATGGGAGAGAGTTCAAGGAAAATATTCTGCTTATTGACAAAGGAATCCTATGAGAATGAAATGTAATAGATGTAAACAGAAACATGACTCTAGATCACAATGTTCATTTTATAACATTTTTTCTTTCAAAACACAGATCTAGAGCATAAAGCAAGATCAACATGCATCATATAGTTACAAAGCCAATCACTTTATAGTAATATAATGCAAAGAGTAAAATGAGAAATAAAGTCTTGCTAACCTGATTAAAGTTTAACATAAATGGATTGGCAACTCAAATGCAGGAAATAATTTATTTTTCCTAAGAGAGCTATTCATAAGAACACAGTCCTCTACAATGTCTGGCAGTATCATTTATGGAATATAATCTTCTCAATATATTAAGTTAATAACTTGTAATTTGATTAAAAATGAACTTCCTGACCCCATCCCATTCTTTATCAGAAAGAAAGAGACACAGTTCTGTGGGTATTCAGTTTGTTTTCATGGAACCAAAGGATTATGAAAGCTCATATAGGCTATGAAAGCTATTTTTTGATATTAGGTGAAACCTTCTTAAAATACATTGGACAAACTAAAAGATACAGAGATACCTCAGCAAAGTCCTGTATACTTTCAACAAGCTAAAAGATATTTAAGAGTTTCTGGAAGGTTGAAACAGTGAGCTAGAAATTGTGATATTTGATGTAGAGGGTCATATACATAAATACTGATGTACTCTCAGTGATGGAAAAATTTGAAATGGAAAAGAAAAATGAGTTTTCTGTATCTCTATCTTGGACAGATGTTTGGGAATAATCAGGAGTTTGGTAAATGATCACTGTGAGTTGGGATAGAGTGGCATATACTTCAGAGAAGTAAGAATTTGTATACCAAGACAGAGGAGGAGTAGTTTGTAAGTGACCATGACATGCATGATGGATTAGGGAAATAACTGGGTACAGAGAGTTCAGATGGAAGTCTATTGTAATAGTTACTGCAAAACAAAAACAAAAACAAAAAACAAAGCAGATAAAAAACAAAAACAACAACAAAAAGAAAACAATGAGCCCTTGATTCAATCCAACTCAACAAATATTTATTGAACAATGACTATATACCAAGTACTCTTCTAGGTGGTTAGGTTAAAATTGTGAACAAAACAGTCTAATATTCCTACCCTCTGGTGACTCACATTTTAGCAATTGAGGGCAAAAACAATAGAAAAAAAGACTATGACAGCAAGAGATATTGGAAAGATTGAGTTGACAGGACCTTCTTGATATTGATGGTCAAGAAAAGGAAGAATTTGCAGAAAACTCTATGGCCTTAACCTAAGTGACAAGTAAAATAGAAAGACCATTGATAGAGAGGGAGCAACTTATTCAGCATATGTTGAATCCTTCCCAAGTACTAGGGACATAAAGATGAAGAGGAAGGAGCACCATTCTGGAAACGTGACTGCTGTGATGAGAGTGGCAGTTCTGGACAAGTTGAAATTCTGATTCAGGCAGGACATCCTTGTGAAATATTCAACAAAACAATTGAAAGGGTGACTGAAATTCAAGAGAGAGGTTAGGCTAAGAGAAATCTGATTAGGAAGTGATTTTTCTGGTTATCGTTATATATGACCATCACCAAGAGAAAGAGAATAGAATAAAAGGCAACAGCCAGAGACAAAAACTAGAACACTGATATTTATAGTTATACATTGTAAGAGGAAACAAAGAAGACTAAGTTAGAATAGCGATAGAGATGGATATAAAATAATAGAAAAAGAAAAATGCTGGAATATCATCCAAGTGATATTAATCTATATGAATGTTTCCAAAAGGATGGAGTCATCAATATCAAAATGAGCAGAGACTGAATAGAAAGAGAAAAGACCAGAAGATAAATGTTTCAGAAGGAAAGTGGGAGTTCATGAGAGGAAAAGCCAGACTGTAAGAGATTGTTGGTTAAAGATCAGAAATGGAGAGAGTTCATGTAGACTACTCTTTTAAGAAAACTTGGTGGTCTACAGGGGTAATCTTGGTTCTTTGTGGGAAAATTGATTAATAGAGATTTGAGTATGTTTATAAGCTGAGGGGTAGCAGAATGTGCCACTCCAAAATATGCTCCTTTGGCATAAGGATTATTTTGAGCTGACTATTTTGAAAAAGTGCAGACACAAAAGAAGCTCTGAAAACAGTAGAAGTTTCCCTTTTGTAAGGGAAATTTACATTAGAAAGGGGGCCGTACCAGGAGTTAAAATTGTTTGTTTGTTTGTTTTCTCCTGTTAATCTGTTTTTTATTACATGGGGGTCTCAGCCAAGAACCTAATAGGGTAGAGGGAAAATTATTTTCCCTCCCCTACACAACTAAAGAGAAAAGTTAGTGGTCAAATTGAAGATCCAAAAGCAAGAGACTGAACAGTTCTCAGAAGAGACATGATCATTTGGAATCTGGACCATAGTCAAAGGGATTAGCATTAATATGACAAGTCATTTCTTCTGTCAAGCAAGCAGGATATGCTATACGAATATACTTTGAGTTGCAAAGAAGAAGAAATCAGAGGGAGTCTATGTATGAGAGCTTAGGTTTTACTCAATAAAGGAGGAGGAAGTTCATATGCCTCGTCTTCAGGTAATAAGGGTGATGAGAAAGGTAAGGAAGATTATGGAAATTTTTTAAATTACCACCTTTACATTCCAGCAACTTAGTGAAAATTCAAGACCCTAGGAACTTAAACCAAGAAGAAAAAGAGGGAAGTGTATAGAAAAGAAAGGGACATGTGCCTAAGGGAGATTTTGAAGAAAGATCTGAACTCAAGGAAAAAAATCTGTCTTTCAATTCATTGAGGATTGACTTGGGAAAATGTAAATTAAAAAAAGAAAGAGGGGGCTTCCCTGGTGGCGCAGTGGTTGAGAATCTGCCTGCCAATGCAGGGGACACGGGTTCGAGCCCTGGTCTGGGAAGATCCCACATGCCGCGGAGCAGCTGGGCCCGTGAGCCACAATTACTGAGCCTGCGTGTCTGGAGCCTGTGCTCCGCAACAAGAGAGGCCACGATATTGAGAGGCCCGTGCACCGCGATGAAGAGTGGCCCCCGCTTGCCACAACTAGAGAAAGCCCTCGCACAGAAACGAAGACCCAACACAGCCATAAATAAATAAATAAATAAATAAAAATTTAAAAAATAAAAGGGAAAAAATTATTTCCTGGGAAAAAATTCATATGGAAATGCAATGGTAAAAAAATAAACACCCTGATATATGCTACATTTTCAATCATACTAGCCAAATTAATATGTTCTAGAATTCACTTTCGTAATCATCATATATTATCACATATATTTTGAAATTAATAAATTTCAGTAACAATATCATATACAATGTTTAGATATCGAAAGGAACTCTGCTATTAAAAAGCCAAGATTTTTATCTAATACTAGAATTGGCAGGCATGAAAATTTGATAAATTAACCTTATACTGTTTTCTATGAATGGGTAAGTAAAAGTGAAGCTGTATATTCATATTTATTTATTACCACAATCATTGGTACTAATGGCAATTGAAAATTTTTATTTGCATTTTATCAGGTAAAACAAAGTAAGTATTTTATATGGATTGAAATTCTTAAAGAGAGTATCTGAATTTGTATCTACTACCTTGTTTTTCAAAAAGTGGCATAATCATGAGGGAAAGTTACTGCATGCCTGATTGCAAATGTCTTAGTTGAAATGCACACATTTCTTGTTTAAAGAGTTTAATAATTTCCAGAGACAAACAAGGTTTAATTTAATGATGGGGTGAAAGGCCTTGAAAATAAAATATGAATAAAACTTAAGTCACTAGAGTTAAGAAAAGATGAAACAATCCTATATTCAGTGTAACTCTAAAAAATTGTCCAAAAAAAGCATTCTTTTTGAATGTGTTTCTTCTTACGGTGCTATTTTTTATTTTTCATTTCTCATTTCTATCCATAAATCAAGACTTTGCCTCTGTATTTAGGCTTTAACTGATGATCCCAAAATACAATGTCTATTTCAGCATGAGTGCAGAGTCTACAACATTTTTTTCTTGTTTTGTTCCATGATCATCATTATGTATGAATAAAAGCAAAATGCAGTCAATATTCATGACACTTAATCTCAATGAAGAATGGCTTACATTGCCTAATGTAAATCTAACAAGACATAGCACAGATAAGAAAGATTACATTTTTTCATTTTTTTAAAGATAACATTTTTAATAATGACACTTAGAGAAACAACATTAAAATTCTTTAAAAAAAGTAATTCCTCTGTTACATATATATACATATACATATTATATATATATAGGTATAGTGTTTGTTTTATGTTTCTCATCCAAAGTTGCTTTACATTAAAGTAATTTGTCATTTTCAGGACTAGATAGGGAGGATCTCAAATTTAGTCCTCAAATATTTTCAGAAATTCCAGTTTTCAAGTTTGAATGATGCTATGTATGCCAGGCTATGAGGAGCATGTGTGGCCAGACTGCCAAGATCACTGCACAGATGCTGAAGCCATAGTGTTTCATGAATTTTGTTCTGCTAAATGGATACATCAGAATCACTATTAAAATATGTATTCCTGGGCTGTCTCTGAGACCTACTGAGCCAGAATTTCTTAAGATTGGTAGCCAGCAATCGGCAAATTTAATATTTTCCTGGAGATTCATGCATACTTAAATTTGGAAACCACTGCCTAATGTTGTGTCATAGTTTCGCAATTTTCACAGCTGTGGGGAGGGAGGGCAGTGATAGATAAGTAGAAACAGGTTGAAAACTGGAGTGAAAATACTTTGCTTGAAATATAGACCATTATAGAGTTAGCCACCTACATTTGGGTCAAAGAAAGATATATTCTGGTAGGCAGAATTCCAAGATGATTCCCAAGATGCCCCCTCCCTGGGGTACATAGCCTGTATAATCCCTGACACTGTGAATATGATGGATTTTACTCCCATTATTAGGTTATATTAGATGGGACAGTTGAT
Organism: Balaenoptera acutorostrata; assembly: GCF_949987535.1. Lineage (NCBI taxonomy): Eukaryota > Metazoa > Chordata > Mammalia > Artiodactyla > Balaenopteridae > Balaenoptera > Balaenoptera acutorostrata. The sequence goes on from NC_080067.1 coordinate 58,417,284, forward strand.
TTTAAGAAAGAGAGATTATCCTGGGTGAGCCTGACCTAATCAGTTGAGCCCTTGAAAGAGACTGGGCTCTTCCTGAAGTTTGTGATTCAGTGTATAAGAGAGGTTGACAAGATTCCCCATTGCTGGATTTGCAGTTAAAAGGAACCATGTGGCAAGGTATGCTGGCAGTCTCTAGGAACAAAGAGAAGGCCCCACATGACAGCCAGCAAAGAAACAGGGACTGCAGTCTTACAACCACAAGGAGCTGAATTCAGCCAACAAGCTTAATGAACATGGAAACAAATTTTCTCCCAGAGTCTCCAAGTGAAAATACAGCTGGCCAGCACATCAGTTTCAACTTTGCAAGACCCTGAACAGAGAACTCAGTCATTCTACATCTGAACTTCTGACCTAAAATACTGTGGGGTAACAAATGGATGTTAAGCTGTTACATGTATGATTATTTGTTTCACAGCAATAGAAAACTAATCCATACCCAACTGCACAAAAGTGACCTGGCCTGTGGTGATAGGTGCCTAACTGAACCTAGCCACTGCTATGCACACTTTGACTTCCTTGAACCTCACCTATAAATGAGATTGGTGTAATGAACCAGCAGATTTTACATATCAAAGTTAGGTTTATAAAATCACCAAGATCTCTTGTGTCTAGGTTAAAAAAAATTCATTAAGAAATTATTGGTAGGAAAAGCAGAATCCCAAATACAGTAGTTCAAAACTCCCCTATCAGAAGTGATTTTTTAAAACTCTATTCAAGTTTATATGTCACAATCAACATTATAAGTAGATTAATATTTTAATCGCCATTACCAAAGAAGCATAAGAACTTAATTGGAGTAGATGGTCCAAGATTGTGCACTAAAGCTGCCAGCATAAGACCTCATTTTCAGAACAATTATTTTCCTTCACCAAAGAGAATCTCATGAGTTCATCTATTCAGCCAAGATAAATCAATTTTTTTCTCTTAATGTGTCCACGAACAACATCTACTTTCCATTATTTCTTGTGGTCACAAAAGCATTTCACTGAATATTTCTACAAATAACTCTCACATGCCCATGCCTCCTTTGATGACTTTGCAATTCTAATAAAGTGATTAGAACTCCTTATCCCTGCTGTGGCCTCTGCTAAACAATGTGAAAATACCTCTCCTGCTGGGGTTATCCTGCCAGCAAAATTCAAATGGCCCACCAACAAGTACATCTGTTGTAATTTGACTTCCTTTGCTCTTGTTACTTTTTTCTACAATTCTATAAGATCTTGAATTTTCCCCTTGAAGCTCTAAATTCCTTTTTAATTATTTATTTGTGGAGAATCTCTTCTACAGATAAAATCAAGTTGATTAGTCTTCTAGTTTTCCTCTAACTATTGGAGTTTTAACAAGTCACTTGCTCTCTGAAACCTCACAGCTTCCTAATTAATAGGTGTTTGAACATGACAGGGTCATCCGATTTGTCTTATGTATTCATTGTGTTCGATTATGGGTCCCAAATATCCTGATTAACACATGTACAGTTGTGATCTTGCTGGGGAAGAACATGGCAGTGAATCTGAAATACAGAGTCAATGAGATTTTGACAAGTAGTTTTGCTAAATACAGGAGGTAATTTAGAGTGGCAGAACATTTAGGCACAGATTGTTAAATGTTTCCATCAATCTTCAAGAAATGTTAAAAACCAAACTGGGTTTGGTGGAAGAATTTTTTTTTTTGGACTTTCTGATTTATACGTTTCACACTGATGAAAGAAAACTTGGTCCTTTGCTGATTTTGCCTTTAGTCTCATCCTCTGGTAGCAGCACCTGCTCTTCCTTTGGGCAGAGAGCCCTTTCGCATTCACTCTATGGATCAGACAATGCTGAAACTATTGACTCCTGGATCCACTGGTGGCCCAGCCCTGGCTAACAGAGTCACATTACACTGACCACAGTGGGGAATGCGTCACCACTGTGGGCCACAGCAGTCTGGGGATGTTCATAAAAACTGTTGGGAAAGATAAGCTGTTGTTTCCTCTGGGGTTTCCACATGGGTTAAAAAACCTCTGAAGCTACTATTGACCCAGTTTGCTCTTACATAGGAGAACTTGCCTGAAAATGGCAATAACCTAGGAGGAAGCAGGACTGAGAAGAGACAGACGAGTGTGGCCATTTCATTGCTCCATCCTCTGGCACCCAGCCAGACCTGAAGTTATACCACCCCCAGCCTTTTCAATTACTTGAGCCAATCAATTCTCTATAATAGGTAAGCCCCTATGGGCTGGGTTTTCAGACTTGCCACTGAAAGAATCTTGCTGCATAGAAAAGGTGTCTCTCATAAAAGTTAAATTAATCTAAGACTCTACCCTTTGAATTTTGTAAAAATGACATTATAAAGCTAATTTATTGACTTAATAATTTTTGAATGGAATACAATCAAACTCCCAAAATATACCTTTGGTGATTATTTTAAAGTCATAACCATTACATCGTTTGAATTTTTCCAGTATTTAAAGGTATTTCAATGATATAATCTCATTAATTCTTACAATGTCCTTTTAAACTAGCCAGGGGACAGGTATGCTTATCTAATAATATAATAGTCCCGTTCTCTCTTGCACTTCATGACATATTTCAGTGAAGGCTGAATAACAAAGCACAAGGTCACCTATATAAGCACCTACAGAAAACAGTAATTACTTCCCTTATGATGTAGGTAGGATATCACTGTGGAAATCAGCATAAAGATTCCAGCACAAATTAATCACCTGTGAGGAACTGTGTGGCCAATAGAATTTTTAATAATGTAGGTAGATGAATATAACATTTACATAATGCATATCATATGCACTGTGTAGATATTTAATCAACACATTTTAATGAAAGTCCTTCTACTTGTACTTCATTATATGTATATTATATGTAAGATAATTGCATAATTTATAAATACAATAATATATTTATTAAATGGTTACTGTATGTATGTTCTTGTAAAATGTATATTTAAAGTATATGAAAATATACTTCATTTGAAATATGCTGAAAGTAAATTTAAGTGTTCCCCATTATATTTTTCCTCACCATACAAAAAGTGTGCTTTTTTCCTCTCAAAAAAATAGCAGCTACTTCGACTCCTGAGTAAAGTAAGATTGGGGTGGAAGATAATCCCACGTTGCTAAATATTTTTCTTATTAAGATTCAAATAATATTTTAATTTTTTTATAGAAAGTTTCCTAAAATATATTGCACGACCCTGACAATTTAATCTGCTCTTGATGACTGAGTGGCCTCCTCATAAGCATGCTTCTGGGTTATAAAATTTTAAGTGCTTCTGGATTTATTAAAATACATAGTGTGGTTTCAACACAAATGCTGTGCTTTATGAATTTATATGTCTGCTTTTAGTAATTTTCTATTTTTTTGAATTCTGTGGAATTTGTGTAGCTTGCAATAAAATCCTTTTTACTTGAGTGAATCTGAGTTTCTATTACTCATTAGATGTTTTAGGAGTGTTTACAGGAGGCATTTTAATACATAGCCTTAAAAAAACAGCTATATAACCCAGCAATTCTACTCCTGGATATAATCCAACATAAGACACATACAAAAATGTTCAGACAAGCACTATTCACAGTAGCCAAACCTGGAGATAAAGCTAATGTCTATCAAAAGTAGAACTGATTCCTAAATTTTAGTATATTTGTTGCAGGAAAATGGGGCAAGAGAGGATGGTCATGTCCCAGGTCTCGAGCAAGTTCCAGGGACAGGCCACCAAGTAAGATTTGTTGGCTTCGTGCAGGAAAGAATTCAAGAGTGAGCCATAGTAAAGTGAAAGTAGGTTTATTGAGAGAGGTACACATTCCATAGGCAGAATGCAGTCCATCTCAGAAGGTGACAGCGGCCCGGGGCTGTGGAGGTGGTTAGTTTTTATGGGCTAGGTAATTTCATAGGCTAAATAGTGGGAGGATTATTCCAACTATTTTGGGGAAGGGGTGGGGATTTCCAGGAATCGGGCCACCGCCCATTCTTTGGCCTTTTATGGTCAGCTTCAGAACTGTCATGGCGCCTGTGGGTGTGTCACTTAGCATATGCTAATGTATTACAGTGAGCTCATAATGAGACTCAAGGTCTACTGGGAATCAAATCTTCTGCCATCTTGGGCCTCATCGGTTCTAACCAGTTTTTGTCGTATCCAGTTTTTCTCAACAGCTGTGTCATTCTTTAAGGGTTGTGCCCTGCCCCCTTCCTTTCCTGTCACCTATTCATACAATGAAATATTGCATAGCCATGAGAATAGATAACGTCACAGAATAATATGGATGAAATTCCCAAGCAAAAAGTCTCATCAGTGAAGCTGGATACGAGAGAGCTTGGTGTGAGGAGGTTCTGGAAGGGAACAAGGTGGGGAAGGCTGGGGTGCTGGGTGTCACTAATATTCTGTTCCTTGATCTTGGTCCTGGCTCCAAAAGCATGAATACTTTCTGAAAAGTCGTTGAGCTATGCTGTGGTGTGTGCATGTTTCTGCATGTACTTTATAGTTCAGCAAAAGTTTACTCAAAAATGAAGATAAAAATTAATTATGATATATGTCTTTATATTTATATTGAACACCACTTTCAAAGCATATGTATTATCTCATTTTATTCATCCATTTCATAACTGTTCATTTGTCTGTTTGCTTATGTATTTCCTGTCATGATCCAGGTAACAGGCAAGGGGCTGGATTTGCTGCACAGATTAAGCAGACCTAATCCCCACTTGCATGGAGTTGACACTCATGTCCCCCCATAACATTCCTGTGAAGTAGGTAGAGAAGGTATGGTCTTTTGAGTTTTGTTTGTTTATGTGTTTGTTTGTTTCAATGGGAGATAATTAAGCATGCTTATGTGCTTCACAGAAGAACCCATTTGAGAGGTAACAGATGCAGGATGTGAGAAGGAAGGAAGAAAAATTTTAAAGTGAGACCCCTGAGAAGGACACAAGAAAGGACTCCAGAAGCAGGAGAAAGGAAAGAAAACTCCAAACTGGGAATTATCAGGGGTCATGTGCTGTTTGTTAGCAGAGCATGGAGTAGAAGGAACCTGACACCTCAACCACATCGAACCAAATTTCTCTTCATCGTTGCCATTTCTAGGATGCCAACAAATCCCATTTATACACATGTGCTTGCAGGCATGCACACGCATATATACTCTAAACAATAAGCCTGCTTCCTATGTACATAGTTCACCATCATCTGCTGGTGATGTGTTGTATTCCCTTCAGAAAAGGAGGCCTGCAGGCCAAGTTTCATGGCTTAAAACTGGCGGAGGTCTTTGCTTTCTCTGGCAGTGGAGACAACTAGAATGGAAAGGAGGGAAATATGACAAGTGTGAAGGGTCAGAAAACAGAATAATGACACTAATGCAAAATATGGGAGGACACTCCTCTTTGGAAGTTACTGATTTGGAGACTGAATTTGTAAATACCTTGGATTTGTCATCAAAATGCTTTCTAGGAAAGCAAAGACCTGAGCAAGGGGCAATGCTGTGTGCCTTGTGCCCTGGGGAGAAAGTTCCTTTATGTGTTATTCCAGGTTCTGCAAGCAGCAGACAGGGAGACGGAGTTAAATGTGGAAATGATTGACAAGGATTCGTGCCTATGAGGGAAAGTGAGGAGGAAGCTAGGGAAGCTTGGAAGAGCCAAAAGACTAAATGTAAGCCTGGTTCTTATAAAAGACAGAGAAGGAATGAAGTTCGGATAGAAGAATCTTAGACTAGGGTGCACTTCTAAAATAATTTAGCAATGTCAATGGGGAGTCCTCAAAGCAAAGTTGTCCATCAGACAAGTCCCACATCCCACAAGACCGGGCCTGCCTTAGTATTCCTGCTGCGCTCAGTCACCGGCTGGGAGCAGCCCCCAGAAAGTGCTGTGTTGTCATGAATGTGTTGTTGAACTTCAGAGCACAGCAGCTAGGGCCATACAGGAATTATATTCTCCCCAGTTAGAGATCCTAGAGAGGCATTTTCGTGGCCACCACACCTTGTATGTTTTGAAGGATAAAAATGAGACAATACTCATTTTGAGGATAAGAGAATCTGGGGATTTTTTAATATTGTGAATCTTCATCTGGACTCTGCAGATGTGATGCTTGGAGATATATATTGCTATTTTAGAGAGTGCAGGCGTTACAATTGTCTCTGATAGGTAACATCAAGCAATGGCTAGAATCAAGTGAGGAAGTAATCCACTTTGATGTCTGCAGGAGAGCATTCTAGGCAGAGGGTCAGTAAATGCAGAGGTTATGAGGAGGGAATATGCATGTCTTGCTCGAGGAAGAACAAGGAAGCCAGTTGAGAAAATAAGAGGGAGAGTAGAAGGCTACTGTAGAGTGAGCAAGATGGAGTGTAAAAAAAAAACGAGGTCAGGGAGTTAGTTGGGGACCAGATCATATAAGCCTTGGATATCATGGGAAAAGCTGCAGATTCACTCTGACTAACATGGGAAGTCCCTGTAAGCTCAGGGTAGAGAATCAATGTTATTAAAGGGATCACTCTGGTGCCTGTGTGAAGGATTGACTATAAGTAGAAAGAGATTCCAAAAATCATGTTTTCTCAACTTCTCTGGATTTATCTACATATATCAATTATTGTCTCAATCCTTATGTACTGCCTTTTTCATGGGCTTCTTTCCAATAGGTGAACATTCAAATGGAGTAACTGAAACACGTAAGAAAAGGATTGCATATGAGAATAGGGGAAGGGTAAAGGGAAACCAACAAAAGAAAGTGATGTCCTCTGGTTCCCACCCACAGGCCTGAAGGGGGAAGAGGAAGGAGCAGTTACCAGTAGGTGGGGAGAGAACCACTGCTGTGGGAGAGTATCACCAGACAAAAGCTGTGGAGAACTTAGCCACTGCTAACCCATGACACCAGCAGGGAGGAAGGCTGGGCAATAAGTACCTTGATCTCACTTTTGGACAATGCTTCCATTTCTGCTGGTGCCTCCCATCTACCAAAACTAACCAGCAGTCAGAATGCACGAGCGCTCATAATGCGATTCATACATGTCGACTTCCTGATAGAGCAGCTGGGTAAGGGTGCTGAGTGGATCTGTAGGCACATTCAGCAATTAGTCACTACAGATATGCAAAGTACTTATCTTTTTTAAAAAGTTATCTTTGCTCCTTAAGTTCTACGTGCCTCAATTATCCTGTCGCTCTCATCTCCTTCCAAGAGAAGCTTCTTGAATCTACTTGCTGTCACCATCATTTGAATTCATTCCTCTGCCCACTTCCCTCTGGCTTCCACTCACTCCCATCACTCACTTGAAAGGGATCCTCCCAGCGTCATCACTAAACTCCTACTTGTCACTTCTACCAATCTCAGTCTATTTTATTTGACCACTTTTCAGCATTTGATCATAATAATGACACACTTTTCCTTGAACTGGCTTTTCTGTTGATCTCCTCTTTTCTTCATCTTACCCTTATTAGTTTCCTAGGGCTGCTATCACAAAGTACCACAAAATAGGTGTCTTAAAACAAAAGAAATTTCTTCTCCCACAGTTCTGGAGTCCGTAAGTCCAAAATCAAGGTGTCAGCAGGGCCATACCTTCTCCGAAGTCTCTAAGGAGGATCCTTCCTTGCCTCTGCCTAACTTCTAGTGGCTGCTGGAAATCCTTGGTGCTCCCTGGCTTGTAGATGCATCTCTCCGATCCCTGCCTCTGTCGTCACATAGTGTTTTGTGTGTGCATGTGTGTGTGTGCATGTGTTTGTGTGTATGTGTCCTCTTACATGGATTTTAGTCATATTGAATTTAGGGTCCACTCTAACTCAGTATTACCTCATCTTAACTTGATTACATCTACAAAGAGCTTATTTCCAAATATGGTCACATTCATGGGTTCCCAGGGAGCATGAATTTTGACAGGAAACTATTCAACTCAGCACAGCCTCCTTTCTTGGACCTTATTTCAAAGCACCCACCCCTTAAAATATACCCTTGCCTAGGGTTTTCTTCATTCCCCACTCTCTTATTTTGCACAGGTTTCAAACACAAATGCCTACAAGGAAGCAAACATATAACAAAAATGAGTGATGTAGTTCTTTTATAAAGAAAACTAAAAAACGCCTGCTTTGTAAATAACAATTGACCCTTGGTCTAAAGGCAGGTGGAATGGCCTGTGGTCAACTGAAGAAAGCGTGTCCTATTCTAAAGGTGACAAGCTGCTCAGACCCATCTGAGTGTTGTCATTCAGAAATGCAAGCTTAGTGACGTTAAGCTGATTTTGTTTTTAAGAAAAACTGGAAATCTTGATTTGCATATAAAATCACTTAGAAAATGATTCAAAACTAAATAAAACAAAAACAAACAACAACAAAAAAATACCAATATGTGGGGAAACACTACGCAGACCAAACAAAAGCCATTTATGTGAATGGCCCACAGGTCCACTTTGTAACCTCTGTTCTATATACATCTCTCTGATGATGTTGAGGGTTACTTAGGATCAATGGTAACTTGGTTTTTAGACTACCCATCTTTCTAGTCGTAGAGATGTAGAAAGAACATCATAATGGACAGTCACACTTGTCTACTCACAAGAATATCAAGCTTCATACGTCAGATATTAAATTCAGCGTTTGCCACCACTAAACCTGCCTCTCTCTCTCACAGTCACTTCCTCAAAGACTGTCAAAGTCATCTCAGATTTCCCACTATCCCTTAGCATATATAACCGTATATTTTACCCATGCAGTATCTTTTAAATCTCTCAGATGAATACCCCAAATCTCTCAAATGAATCTCCTTCTCTCCAACCATATAAACACTAGCTTGTTTTGTGTCCTGTTCTAATAGCAGCCTTTATCTACTAAGCACTAAACCTCTTTTAAATAAATATGTATCTCACTTAATCTTCATAGCAACAGTGTGATAATGTTGTAGTTTAGGTTCTAAAATAGAGCATGAGAACAGTCTTAGGTGAGAAAAGCAGAAGTGAGAGAGGGAAGAAGAGCCAATATAAGGTGTATTGCTATGATTGCTTCTATAGGCAACAGGAGCTGGAATATCTGAGAAATGAACAGAAGGCCTCCAAGAAATGGCCATCCAAAAGACAAGAGTTTGAGCCATTTACCACATCTGCCTTCCCCCTTTGTTAGAGGACTGGCCCTGGGCCATTTTTGCGTTGATTGAGAGGCTCCTACAGCTCAGGGACAAAAAGAGAAAAGATACACAGCATACACTTGAGTTGGACCACTACCAGGGCAAAGTGAGCCTGAGCTCACATGGAACTATTAAGCACAGCTGCAGCTAAACCCAAGGTAAGCTAAGGGGAGGTGACACAGAACACCAAAGGCATCTGCTTCTGATGAAGAAAGTAAAGGTTTGAGAGGTAACACAGATTGAAAAGTAATCAAACGCGGATTTATATTCAAGTGTGACTCCAAAGCTTCTACTTTTAACTCCTATGTGTAAGAAGTTTCAGCCAACCTCAGAGTTAGATGGCACAGTCCCCAAGACTGACCTCAATTTTTATACCAACTGCGAGTTTGGCAGTGTGTGTGTGGTGGGGAGGGGGCGGGGGGGTAGGGGAAGAGCGGTGTCCCAAAGCCATCATCAGTTTCAATAATTCATAAAAAAGACTCATAAAACTTACTGTCTAGGAGAGTTCTGAATGTGAGCTTCCTTGGTCTGCTCCCCATGGAGTCAGGATGCATTACTCTCCCAGAATCAACATGTGGCAATATGCATGGAGCATTGCCACCAGTGAGGCTCACCCAAACATCAGAATTCATCATTTTTATGGGAGTTCCATTACACAGGTTTGATTTTTTTTTCTTTCTTTTTTTTTTTTGGCCACGCCATGCTGAATGCGCGATCTTAGTTCCCTGACCAGGGATCGAACCTGTGCCCCCTGCAGTGGAAGCACAGAGTCCTAACCACTGGACTGCCAGAGAAGTCCCTACAGAGGATTGACTGATTACCCATGTCATTGATCTCAGCCTCCAGTCTGACTGATACCACATGACCCCACCCTAAATCACAAGGTTGGCCTCTCTGTCATAACCAATCTCGACCCTAAGATTATCAGATGTGATTGTCCTCACCCTAAAATCTGGTATGGCCACCCCCCACTCTGAACAAAGATAATTCTATCAGGTATGACATGGATTACCTCCAAGAGGCTGAAGACAAAAGGCAGACTTCTCTTTGGGCAATGCCAAATTCTTGACTATATACTATGAAATATGATTCACAATTCAGAATAAATCATGGCCATTATAAAATATAGGTCTGATGGTGTCTACCCCTCCTTGAATAGCTTCAGTGGCTCTCATCACCTTCAGAGTAAGATCCATTCTCTTTAGAATGGCATACTAGGCACCTCGTCATCTGACCTCTATCTACCTTTCCAACCTCATACTATGCACTCTTTTCTTTGTACCCTATAGCCCTTCCAAACCACTGGAAATTCCCCTAATGACCCTGTCCTGTTCTCATCAGCAGCCTGACTAGTAAAAATGAATAATAGCACATACACTCTACAACAACAAGAAAGTTACTTTTTTTTTTTTGAGCAGTGCAAATAGATTAAGACAAGGTCCTGAGACCTATGAGTGTGCATGTAGGAGGTGTTCCTTGATGAAATGTCAATTGAAGAGGAGAGAAGATGTGAGAGAATAGGAGAGAAGAATGGATATACTCTACTTTGGCAGGTGAGTGGCCGAAGTAGGATTGAAGTTCAACTTTCTTCCACCATTTGGAGCAGAAACAAAATGTTCAGACCTCTATCAAACTCTACCACATGTGGCCCTTTCTTGCCTCAGAATTTCTGAAGATGCGGTAACATCTCCCCAGAAAGTATATGCATATGCACATGTTCACACACAGCTATGTTTCAAGACTCCGTTCAGAACGTCTTCCCTCACCATTATCCCTGCCCTCTTTCCTCTTTATGTGGATCACTCCTCTTTCTCTTTATTGCACAATACTGCCTGAACAGTTACCAAGGTGTATTCCTACTGTTTATTTGTATATTATTCCTCTATGAGCTTTATGAGAAAAAGACCATACTTTTTTTTTTTTTTGGTCAGGAGTTAGAGTTTTATTATCAGTCTAGGCAGGACTAAAAATTCAAAGCAAATTCAATTTTGCTTAAGGGAACATTGTAAAGTAACAATTCTTCATATTACATGCCTCACGTGATCCATTTCAAACCATAGAGAATGACACCTTTATGTGTCATTGTTCCAAGAGACAAACAAATGTGAACAGCGAAACGTTTTAAAAATGCACCAAGCTTATGAAGTCTCAAACAAAACTTGAATTTTCTGTACATACTCCTGTCAAATGAAGTTATTTCCTGTACACCACTCCTCTTGCAAAGTGGTCTTCTGTTCCCTTTCATTTGACCTAGATCGGCTAGGAGACCTAGAGAAAGATTGGGACGGCTTGTGATTTCTCTCCTGGGACAGTGATCTCTCTCTTCTCCTATATCTAGAAAGGGACCTGCTCTGGCTGACAGAGAAGTTTCTCCGTCTTGGAGATGTGTGGCGAGGTGGAGGACTCCTCCTCCGATAATCATCTCGAGGGTGACGACCCCAAGAAGGAGGCGGTCACGATTTCGACTTCTCTTTTCCCCATTCGACAGGTCCACTCTTACTCGGCAGCCACATAGTGTTCTCCCATCTAGTTCTCGGACAGCATCGGTTGCATCTCGGGGATCTTCACGTTCAACAAGAGCGAAGCCAGGAGGGTTTCTAGCAACCCACACACTTCGGAGCCTACAGCTCGTTCCAATTCAGTCTTGTTACCATTGTTTCCAAGATTACCTCCATAAACTTTACACTCCAATGGACAGGAATCACGATGCATTTTGAGATCTCGGGTTAGAAACGTGGATCCACACACCCTCGGCTGGGCCTTCCCAGTCCCCTCCTGCGTGGCACTCGCAGATGCTCTCGCACACCAGTCGTCCACGAAATGTCCTGGCAGGCGGATTCTTAACCACCGCGCCACCAGGGAAGCCCAGTGGTGATGTTTAAGAAGAGACTCCTCTCCTTTTAGAAGCGCTTCTGTAGATATTTCAGTAATATGTCTGGGATCTGTTTATCTTTTCATCCTCATCTTTCTCATCAGAAACCTGTGGTTTTACTCTTTCTGGTTTTTTTCTTCCGGTGTCCGTTTGCTAGCTTTCGTGTTCTCCTTCATTCATTTCAGCCTGAGCTCCTCCGGCCTCGCATCTCTGTCTGGCTCCTCCCTAGATTTTTGTTTAGGTGTTAGTCCTTCGGTTTGACTTCTGAGTCTCTTTTCTTCCTGGAGGTGACCAGGCTTTACTTTATCATCTCTTTCTTCTGCTTCCACGTGTGTTCCTGGTCTTACTCTTACTGGTTCTTCTTCAGGGAGCAGTCCAGCAACTCGTTCTCTGGATGTAACTCTACGTCTCTTTTCCTCCTGGTCTTTTTCTTCTTCATCGACAGAATCATCTGATTTTGTTTTTTCAGGGTCTTCCTCGGTTTCCGTTTGGCAGGGATTTTGTTTCTCCATCGGACTTGCTTCTCCTGGACATGCAAAGTTTGGAAACAGGTTTGGGGGACTTGTTTTTCTCTGCTATTTCCACTCTGCCTTCCTCACCATTTGTCTGGCTGCCGTTTTCTAGACATCCATTCACTTCCCGACTGAAAGCATGAGCTCCGCTCTCCAAGGACAAATCTTTATTTAAAAGGGATTTGACTTTAGCCCCTCCTCTGAAAATTCTTCTTAATGTAATTTGGTTTCCAAGTCACATAACTGATTCTTTATTTCTGTCTGCAGAAATTCAGGCAAGCGATTCCATTCCTCCTTCACGCATTCCTTTTCTGTTAAACTATCTCTTTCCAAATCTTTGAGCGTAGACCGGCAGCGGTCACGGGTGACTTGAACCTCAGCTCCAGCTTCTCCCCCATGTCTTCGCGCGCGGCCCCCGCACCAGGCTAGTCTGGCAGTTGGCGGAGGGGCGGGCAAGACCATACTTTTTATCTCTACACCTTTATCATATAGCACAGGCCCAATAACATTGGGATGAAAATTTATAGAGTACATGAGCAAATAAAGAAGGAAGAGAGAGAGAGAGAATGGCGGGAAAGAAGACAGGGAAGAAAAGAGAGAGGGAGGGTGGGAGTGTTGAAAATTCTTTTGGTTTGCAGAGAAGCAGAGGATGAGTTAGTGTCAAGTTTAATAGAATACTATCCCTTGAAACCCCCAACCCTTAGCCCCCAAGCAGCAACCCTGCTTCTGATGGCAGAGTTTGGTTAGCGCAAGGATAACACAAGGCATAAGCTGAATGACATTAAACTGCTCATGGGTTCATGCCCAAACCAATTCCCTCTGCAGGGAGGTAACATTTCTGTAGTCTTCTGTGGTACTTTCAGAATCTCTCCAGGCTACGGTGGCAACAGATTTAATAGACAAGAGGGAACTGCAGCACATCACACGAACTGAACTGGAAAATGTCCTGGTCAATTAACAGCAAACGTCTGTGACAATTAACAAACAGCCTGGGAACAGAGACTATCTACCCTGTTATGCTCAGTCCTGGAATGTTCATTGTCTCTTCCTGTCTTGGTTTTATAGTTTCAACATTTGAAAGATGGATATTCCACTCTTTCACGAGTTTGTAAGCTCCCTTGAGGACCTCAACCCATCTAATACATCTTTTTATTCACACAACACCTAGCACAGTGTTTGACTCAAAGTAGGTATGTCATAAATATTTTTGAAGTGAATTAAAAAATTCTACCCCAAACGTGAAGCTATAGTTTGTCTCCTGCTACCAGGTGACCGCAGAACGACATGGGCATATAAATTAAATAGTGTGGTTTAAACATTTCTCCATACTTTTTAGTTGCCTTAATCAAAATCAAAACAGATAAAGTTAGGTTTGTATGAGGAAGGACATTTAGAGTTTATTTAGTTCAATTCTCCCCTTTTAGATGAGAAACCTGTTAAATTGGCTCCTCTAATATAATGGAGCTAGAAGTATGGCCAGACTATAGTCAGAAGCCGGTCTCCAGACCTTCAGTCTAGTACTACTTTTTTTACAGCAAGTTTTTTCTCATAACTTCTTTTTAGTAATCAAGACAACAGGGTGTTTTTTTTAACAATACTTAAGAAAACATAAGGCACTTTGGTACATTTCAGTAGTTTTCTCACTAACACACATCAAACAGCCTTGAATCTTTGTTTGTTGCATTCAAGAGCTCTTTTGATGGTTTGTCATCAACCTTCCCCCCATTTCTCTGAAAGAATAGAGGTCATCAGGCAAGGTCACTTTTTCCTTCTGATTCCTCTTGATCTATTTCTGATCACTTCTGATCTACAAATTTATCCTACTTTCCTCTCAGTTAACCTTAGAGAAAGAGATGTTCCTTCTCTTTCTCAGGGCTAAATCTACCATCCTGGCACTTGATCTAATTCTTGTCAATATCCAAGAGATTTGTTCTATAGTCTAGCCTCTCTCTCTCTCTCTCTCCTGAGGCTTAGACCTCTCTCTAGCTCCTGGCACCACAAACAGCCTTAAGTTTCCTCCATCTTAAAGCCTCCTGATCCTACCTACTTGAATAACTACCTGCAAATCCTACCCTCCCCTTCTCATTCAAACATTTTGAAAGAATACACTCAGTCTCACTTTGTTAACTTCATTCATTTCTCAGCTCACTACAATCTACCCTCCACCCCCAGAACATTACTAAGATGGCTCTAACCAAGACCACAAACTGCTTCCTAATAATCAAACACAGGGGAAATTTCGAGTCTTATGTTACCGTCTCGCTTTTTTCTTCTCAAAACCTTTCCCTATTCTTTCAGTTCCCATGACTCTGTATTCATTTGATCCCCTGAAATGTTTTATTCCTGTTTTCTGTGTGGGTTGTTCTTCTGTCTACTCTTAAAATGACAGTTTCCCACAAAAAATATAATCATGATTTCAAGTACCAATATATACTGATGACCACCAAATCTGTATTTCCATCTCAAACAGTTTTGATATTCAGATATAGCTGTTCATATACCTATTTAATGAATTCCATGTTCATGCATGATAAGCACCACAAAAACTCAGTTCAACATCTTTGATCCTATCCCCTACTTATACATACTGTAGAACCCCACCAAAATGCTATATGTGGAGTCCAAAAAATTGCTAAAATTCAAGGTCACATTATTGTAAGGTTAATTAAAAAATCATGCTATGAAATTGTAATAGGCACAAAAGTAAAGATAGTGAAACATATATTGAGTACAGATGGCCATGCACTGACTGAAAAAGGCTCAAATGATCAAAAGGCACTCACTTCCCAACTATTCTTTGTTCCATATTCCTCCCCCCTGTTTTTTTTTCCTCATGTTCCTCTTTCCCTGGGGCTGGGAGGAGGATTGGAACCAATCATAAACCCCATTATATCCAAATTCATGTTATAAAGCAATTTTACTGAATTTTCTCTCTATCTTACTTAGTGGTATCACCATCAACCTAAGTGACATCACTTAGAATAAAAACTTGGGGCTAATTCTTGTACCCTCTTGTCATTACTCTCTAGATCCAATTAATCACCAATTCTTGAAAATTGTATTTCTTTAAAATTGTACCTCTTTAAAAGTCCTTGAATTGGCATAGTGTTGCCATGTTCCCTAATCCATACCGTAATCTTTTTCTGGACTACCCAAACAGCCTTCTATCAGGTCACTCTGCCTCCAGGTTTGTTCCACTCAAATTTCAGAACTGAGATTCTAGAGAAAATGTAAGGTACTAAGACCCTCTCCCTGCCCTACATCTCACAATCCCACTTGTGATTTCAAAATATACCAAGATTTTTCACACCTCAGGAGTTTGCGGTTTCTCTGCCTAGAATCCTACACCAACTCATTGTTCACCCAGCAATAGAATATTGATCTATTAAGACTCACCTCTAATTTAATCTATGAAGTCACCCCTGTTCTTCCTTCCTCTTTCCAAAGAATGCAATTGACCACGCCCTATTTTTGGTGTCCACTCTTTATATGCATGCATGTGTCTGTTAAAATATCTATATCATTTCATTATTCTCAGTCACTTACTTTTTTCTTTTTCCCACTAAAATTGTAAACTTATTGAGGAATGGGGCTAGATGTGATTCAGCACTGGGTGTAGATGGTGGATACAGGGTATGTATAATTATTTTTTAAACTACATTATGTTCTATGCATTGTATAATATATCTCATAGTTTAAAAAAAATAAAGGGAAAATAAAAGAGATTACACAGAGCCACTAAGGTCATGTGAAAGGCAGAAGTCAAATTAGAAACAAGCAATAGGTGGGAAAAGGGAAATTATGACAGACCATCCTTGATAAGGAAAGGAGTCTGTGTTTGCTATCTATCACTTTCCAAACTGTGACTCCTCTTTTGAAGTCAATCTTTTGCCTATTTCCTATTCTTTTTTCCCATCTAATGAGCAAGCGAAAGCTGCCATTGGCTGAAATCATACACAAACACTGATCACTCTAACTCAACATACAGATAAGAAACTAGTAAAAGCATGAAGCGTGAAGTAAAGAGAGAA
Source organism: Balaenoptera acutorostrata (assembly GCF_949987535.1). Lineage (NCBI taxonomy): Eukaryota > Metazoa > Chordata > Mammalia > Artiodactyla > Balaenopteridae > Balaenoptera > Balaenoptera acutorostrata. Next base: position 58,433,816 of record NC_080067.1, read on the forward strand.
TTTCCCCTCAAAATAAGTTTATAAAACCCTCCAAAATTACTTCAAGCAACTATTATATATCACACATTAATGAACTTACCCATCCTTTTATGCTCTTTCAATAGTTTTTATCCCAGACCTCTTCTGTCATAATTTAACTCATAAATTAGTATAAATAATAAATATCCAGATATTATTTTTCTCATACGCTGCAAATATCTATTTGAAGAAGTGGGAAGTTTTTAATGGGAGCCAAGTGTTCTAATGAAAATTATGTAAACAGTGGCAACTTGAAAATTTCTATATAGAAAGGACTTGTAGACAGTAATTTGGCTGGAATCAGAGGCTGAGAGACTTATTAGAGAGAAGTGTCGGCCATGCACGCTCTCTGTTTTATTGGCACATATGTTTGCTTGGGGAAAGCTTAAGGAGAAGAGTGTGGCTGATGAAGATTGTGAACGGGATAAATTTTCTCAAGCCATCCACGTGCGCCGACACTAAACACCATGCGTACCTGGGTTGTTGGGATTTTGGTTTTGTTTTTCACTTTATGAACACACCAAAAATAACAAAGCAACATATTTAGAATGAAAATATCTGAAAATAAATGAGTGATCATCTTGTTTACAATATCTGAACTGAAAAATTTTAAAATATATAAAACAACCATGGTGGGAATCAGTGTAAAAGTTTTCTTCATGCTATTTGTAAAGGCATAGAAAAATTAGTAAAAGAGCCCTGCCTCTTCCTCCCTCTATGTTCAATGGTTAGGTAGTATCTCTCATTTCATATCACTTGACTTGAGTGAAAGATGCTATTACATGCATTACCTGAGGAAACATTATGAAATTGTGGGATTGTGTCCTAAATTTCACTGAAGGCACAATAGAATGGATGGGATCTCTCACTTGTCTTAGCTTTTATTTGAACAGAATTTGAAGTGTGTGCCATCAGGAAACCACACATTTTCCCTAAACAATAGTTTTTATCCCCTAAACTCTTTTTAGTTGTAGGGTGGCATAATGTGACAGTAAGTGTCTCCAAGTACTAGTCAAACCAAATTACACTCTTGAGCCTGTGCGTGCTCTGCCTGTTGATGGCAATGTCCCTGTTCTGCCATCCTTCCTCATCAGCTGTCTTGTTAAAGTGTGCAGTGAGTAATGATTACAAGGTGATACTTAATGAAAGTGCTACCCATGACTCTGAGCCAAATGTGACCCCTACTATTCTTCTCCTATTAAAGAATAATTACCCATTACCCACACAATTGCAACTGCGTGTGCCAGAGACCTCGAGTTGCCAAAATAGGCCAGTAAACTACTCAACTTTTGAAAAGTTCTCAACATACAAGGTGCTAATATTGATATAGGAATGCATAGGAAGTAAAAAGTCTGGCTCCGGGGAAAATTAAATGTAAATAACCCCTGTTTAAAAAAAAAAAAAGCAGAAACTAACACACAATTGTAGAGCAATTATACTCCAATAAAGAGGTTAAATATATATATATATATATATATATATATATAAATAAATAAATAACCTTGCTTCTACTAATTTGGGTGAGAGTTGCAACACCCTTTTTAACTAGCTTTTATATAGGAGATGAAATGAAGATGCCAAAGATTAATGCTGTCAATTTCAATGGCCAGCATGTATCCAAAAGGCAAACATATAAATCTAAAGCAAATAGAAGTGCATTGCTTAGCTTCTGCTTATCATTCATTACACAGCTGCCAGGAAGCTAGCCATTACATTTTGCAAATCCATCACATCTCAAATTCATCTTGGAAAAGTTCCTTCCTCCATTACTGTATTGGGCTTTTATGGACCTTTGATGGCTCTCACAGTAATCAGCACTGGAAGATCTACAAGATTAACATGGACTAAAGTTCTGAGAGAAAGAAGATGAATGTATTCCACAGTATCCTCTAATTTTTTTTTACTGCCTCAAAACTAAGAGTATGGGCACTTATTAACATAGGCTAAGACACTTTACTTATAATGACCATAATTTTAGCAAAGAGAAAATAAGCTTAGGGTTTCTAGTCACCTGTTTCTCAGTATAGACAAAGTAGTAAGCAACTTGTAATTTTTCATAATGCCCAAAGCCTAATGTTCTTAACTTTGGAAAATGCTTTAATATCATTTTGGAAAGTAAATCTAACTTGTAATAAATAAATTTTCTAGTATTCATAAGCTTCACATATACTCTCATATGTCTTATTCAATACATGTAATCATACATGTAGTAATAACAGCAGGTATAAGGAGTAGAGGTACAATGGAACAAATGATCAATTTGAAAAAGGGAAAGGAATAAGGTAGGACATGAACATGGTCCAAAGGCTTCATAGTGGAGATGACTGTCTTGAAAGATAACAGGTATTTGCTATATACATATAGTGGTCTGAAAGCATATCCCCACATTCTTTGACACTCTTTCTACCAAGAGATGGAATCTAATAACCCTTCTCTTGAACATTGTTTGTCCTTAGTGACTCACTTCTAATGAATAGAATGCAACAGAAATTACACTGTATGACTACTGTAAGGCTAGTCCTAAAAGATGATATAGCTTCCACCTCTCTTGCTCACTTGAGATATGTATGTTTGAAGGCCCAAGACACCATGTAAAAAGTCTGACTCTCCTGAAGCTGCCATTCTGGAGAGACCAATTCAAAAGACCACACAGAGTGATGCCCAAGGAGCCAACTGTTCCAGATACCAGCTGCTTGAGTCCTTTTAGCCCAGGAACAAGACATGTGAATTAACAAGTCTCAGACAATTCCAGTTCCATCCACCATCTTATTGTATCCACAGGATAGACCTCACTGAGCAAGAACCACCTAACTAAGCACCACCAACTCTCCTGACCACTGCTAGTGTTGGCATGATTTATTACACAGCAGTAGATAACTAGAATGGTAGCCAATGGGAGCAGCCTGTGAAAAACTGTGGAGGCTTAAAACATCCTGGTGTTTTCAAGCAAGAACAAGTAGCTGAGCATGACCAAAGGACAGAGTCTGAGTCAGGGCAAGGCGAGAGACAAGACTGAAAGGGATTAGCAGAGGTCAAGTTATGGAGGTCATAGTAATTCATGCCATGGAGCTTTATCCTGGAACCAGTGGTTATTCATCCATATTTTGAAACACATCTATCTAGAAAGATTAGTCCAGTACTTGTGAAAATGTTTCAGAATATTATTAATAATATTCTATGAATACTAGTGAACACACACACTGCATTGTCAGTTTAAGAAATAACATGTTCTGTAAGTGTGCTTGTTTTGTTGGTATGCGTCCTCTTTAGTCTCTGGAAACTCTGAAGAACTAACTGCTTCGATTAACACTTCACTTTACTGAAATCAAAGCAACCCATCCTGGATAATGGCTTGTCCAGACTTATTATCAGTCAGGGGTTATTTTCTAGTTAGCAGCTTCAGTGGCTCTGGTTTTATTTAGAAGGATCTCATTGCTTCGCTGAAACGGTTCATCTGAGCACTCTATGCATGGTTAACATTTTGTGGCTATAAAGATTACTTAGAGGCTTTAATGATAAGAACCCTGAGTGGAAGAGAGGTTAACATATTTGCCAAGCTCACACAGCTATGTAGTTCTAAGGCCAAAAATAAGACCTACACCTTTTTTCAATTAGTGGTTCTTTGCAGAACACTATTTACTGGCCAACTAGTGGCCATGTTGGAAAGAAACTAGAATAAAGTGGTAAAGTCCTTACTGCTTGATTGCAACTATTTCCATAGAAATATTGCTGGGTTTGGCAAATCCTGACATTTTGACGATCTATAGTTGTAATTCAATATTATATTTGTAGCAGAAAATATGTATCTCATGTTCATAAAAGACAAGAGAGGTAGAAAAGAGTTTCACAATGTAAGGTCTGCTCATTTTATATATTATATATATATTTATTTTCATATTGAACTCATAGATCACAGGGCATTTGAAAAATGGCAGTAGATCTGACTCTTCTTTTTTTCACACTAAAAATTGTTTATTAAAATGCAAAGCAATGGACAGTGAAAACATCCTGCATTTTGTTTTTGTTTTTTGTTTGTTTTTGGTTTTTATCGTTGTTGTTGTTTTACTTTCTGGTAGGGGTAAGGTGGGGCATACAAGGGTTAGGGGCAGATGGATACAGCCCAGAAGGAAAGACAGCTTTACCTGCTCCTACAGCTTTCCTGGGGCCAGCCATGTTCAGTGCCTCTCAAATTTTGGGAAACAGCATGTTACAGTGAAAAGAATATTAACTCTAAAAACAGTATAACAGGGTGTTAGATAGGGCTTGTCCTATTGCCTCTAAATTTCAGCTGAAGCCCCAAGTCTGAGAAAAATGGATGATAGGTACTTCCTACATTCTAAAGAAAGGTGTTAGACACATCCATGTGAGACTAACTTAAGGCAGCAAAACCAGTGCAGCAATGAACCCCTACTTCCTAGCTATATAAAAGAACACTAGTTCATCAGAGAGGTTAACCAAGGTAAAGAGTCATCAGCCTTATTGAAGTATTCCCCCCTCCACACCAAGATAAGTAGAAGAAATAAGAGAATTACATAAATATTAAGAGTGTCTAAAAGGGGCACACTGGGGATCTCACTCCCCAGTTGGCTGTTTGGGGAACCTGACATATATTCCCCGGACCTATACAAACATGGAAATTGGTTGCTGCCTCTCACCTGGAGAGTGTTAAAGGTGGGAGGATGGTGGAACTGATTTGATTTGCAAGACAAGTAGAGAGGGCAGTAGTGGGAAGCAGACGGCACTTATATTGTTTTGTGAAGCAAGGAGGTTTGAGTTCCCTCATGCCGAATGGATTCCTTGGAAGGTAGGGTTCAAAACATATTGATGGACCCCAGCCAAAAGGGCATCCCACAGGAAGAAGCTGGAAATGTTCCTGGCTGTAAGGGAAGTGAAGTTTCAAGGAGTCAGCCAGAACATGAATCCCCTGTGTCAGCCAGCATTTGGAAGTTTGCCGTCAGAGAGGACACCGAGAGATGAACTATAGAGCTTACTGCAAGAGAGACATCGCTTTGTCCTCCTACCCCAACCCCCTCCAGCCCCCACTTGGGCCGCCCCCCCACACACACACATACACACACACACACACACACTGATACACTGGAGCAACCAAGTGCCGAGTAAATGGAGAGGGGTAAAAAGCCTACAGCAGCTTTCTCACTTCCAATCTCTGATGCCCAGCTCTGACCTTAGCTAGGGCAGGGAAAGAACTTTAAATCAGATGGATGTTTGAAGATTTGTTTTAGGAAGGATCACACTTGGTAATACCTGATTATCAAAAGTATTCTTAAGCTGAAAGTGACTTGAAAGTTGTGCCATCTCCTGATCAGGTGAGGGGGAGATGCAAAGGACCTTTTTAGAATGCAAACGTGGATGCGGGCTTCCCTGGTGGCGCAGTGGTTGGGAATCCGCCTGCCAATGCAGGGGACAGGGGTTCGAGCCCTGGTCTGGGAGGATCCCACATGCCGCTGAGCAACTAGGCCCATGCGCCACATCTACTGAGCTTGCGCTCTAGAGCCCGCGTGCCACGGCTATTGAAGCCCACGCACCTAGAGCCCGTGCTCCGCAGCAGGAGAAGCCATAGCAGTGAGAGGCCCGCGCACCGTAACAGGAGTGGCCCCTGCTCACCCCAACGGGAGAAAAGCCCACGCGCAGCAGCGGAGACCCAATGCAGCCAAAAATGCAATAAATAAAAATAAATAAATGTAAAAAATAATAACTTTAAAAAAAAAAAACGGATGAAAAAAAGCTGTGTCCTGGTTATAACCTATCAGAATTTCACTCGTGCAATAAAGTAGTTACATACAGAGAAGTCTGAGTATCAATATCGTCACGTCGGATTTGTTTGAACCCAGCTTCATTTATAAAAATGGGGTAATAAGACCTATGTCACAGGCTGACGGGAGAAATAACTGAGGTAATGCATGTGTAACACGTAGCACATAATTTACAATAATATCCTGTTTCTTCTGCCTTCGTTTCTTAGTTGCCGTATTTTTTTAAATAAAGAGTTAAGGCAGCTTATACTTAGGTTGCCTAATTAGAAGTTGAAAATCAAAATAATAAAAAGGAATGAGTGACATATAAGCCAATAACATACTAAGAACCAGGTTTATTAATATGATTAGGGCTCAAATTTGAATTTATTAGAGACTGGAACAAAAATTATATGATTAAAAGAAAACTTTCCAGTTCTTCAAGAGAGAGACACTCTTTTGGGGTGCTAAACCCTGAAGATAATCTTATTATATAAAACGTCCAGGAGACTCTCCTTTTATTTATGGTGTCTAGAGATTCTAAAATGTATAATCCAATTATATTGAAGCTGTTCTTTTTTTTGTTTTTTGTCTGTACTTTGAAATTCAGAAAGGTGTTAAAAGGCCAGTCCATAAAAACTGTTTAAGCCACAACATAGCTAATTTTTATGGTGCTACTGTCATTCCCTGAGTTCTATTTCCTGACAGAGCAGAGATCTTGAACATAGCCTCTGTGTGTATGTGTGTGCGTGTGTGTGTGCATGTGCATACAAGCTCCTGCACAGAAAACAGAAGATACTTTTTTAGAAATCTCTTTTCTTGTAATTCATTAAAATTATTTTCAGTATTCTTCCTGTACCACAATATTGCCCACCCAGGCCTGGTCCACAACAGCCAAAGTGTTTCATGTTTTCAAATTATTTGCTTTCCTTTCTTCAAACAAAAACTCATATTGCCAAGGGCCAGCTGAGTTTAGGAGGAAAGCAACCTGATTAAATGAATTCATGCTAACATGTAAATACCTAAAAGCCATTTACCATTCACATAAATGTTTGCAATTTTATCAGAGTGTTCATTTTTGAGCCCAAATAGTCTAAGAATTTCAGGTAGCATAAAAAAAATGAAATAAAAAACAATACCCAAACTCAATCAACATGGCCTATCCTTTAAAGCTCCAAGTCTTTGTACAGCACCCATGAAGTGATCTCCTGTGCTGGGAGGATGGAGCTACAGAGAGAGCAGTCAATTTTTTGTTGTTGTTGCTGTTTGTTTTTTGGCCACACAGCACAGCTTGTGGGATTTTATTTCCCCGACCAGGGATTGAACCCGGGACCTTGGCAGTGAAAGCTCGGAGTCCTAACCACTGGAAGGCCAGGGAATTCCCAAGAGCAGTCAATTTATGCAAGGGCTGTGTATGAAGTGGGCTTTTCTCCTTCAAAGATTGACTTCTTTTATTACAAAATCTCATTCAATATATACCTCTCATCTATATTGCATTTTTAATTAAGTTGGACCGTTTACAACATTTGTAAGTGTTTCTAAGTTACTAATAATCAAGCTAAATGAGAAAGGAAAGTCTGCAAAAGAATAATCTCACTGAAAAAAGAAAAAAAAACTACATGATTTGTGAAATGAGAATGCACTATGAGTTATCTAGAGCGAAGAGCCTCTTCAAATGGAGAGGCCCACAAAGCAAAGGCGCTACATTCTTCAAGGAAAGTTCGTATTCCTGTTTTTCCCAAGATTTTCAGTATTTCGGAATGGACAATCAGTCTGTTCATTTACATGTGAGGAATGATTTTCTGAGCATCTCAGCTCTAAATTTAGAGAATTTTCAAAGGAGTGAATTGTTCCTGCCGCCAACAATGCTGAAGAGGCTCCAGGGAGCAGAACAGTAGAGGAGCAATAAGACATTTGCAGCCGCCCATGATAACTTAGCATCTTCCCTGTGAATTAAGGCGTTTTGTTTAATACATGTTGATGTTTACTTGGTTGGGGCCAACCATTGTTAAAGTGGTTTTGAAACAGAAAGAACTTCCTTAAGATACTCTAATTCCTCCTCATTTTTAAGAAGCTGCCTGGTATGATGGCCCACAAGACAGAAGTCTGGATTCTAATACTATCTGTTAGTAAACCTTTGCTATGACTTTATTGAATCAGAGAAGTTCTTTTTTCCCCTTTACTTTTTAAGTATGAATAGTACACTGTACTCTGCATGGCCCCCATTGTGTAAGCCTGGCTATCTTCTGAAACAGCACTGCCTGTCCTGCGTGCTACTGCTGGCTCACAAAACCCACTTCTGACTCAGGCAATTTTTTCAGGCTTTGCTTTCAACATTGAAGCATATACTTCTCAATAAATCAGCAATGAAGTCCTGGACCCTTTGCCTTAATGTCTTAACTGATCTGCCTACTCATCTTATTTTACCGCTTCGAGATGTAGTAAGAGCATATTTTATGGGTGATTTAGAAATACTGATGTTTGTTATTTTCTAGGTTCTTCTCCCTATCCCACAAGCTTCATAACTTGTAATCATAGCAAAAAAAAAAAAAATCCATATCATGACATTTTTCTATCATTTAGTACAAGCCACCTGGAATATAGGCCAAGAGACTCCTGCTGCATCCAGAGAGGGAAAGGGAGCATCTCTGAGCTCAAAAATACTAGGATGACTCTTTGATCTTAATTTAAGTAATTCCATTATCTTCTACATCCTCTGAATTCAATGCCTTGGGTTAATTTTCTTTTTTTTAATAACTAAGGCCTATAAATTTACTTTGTAATCAACTGTATTGAGTGTTCTTTTATAATCTGTCTACAATTATCCTTCCACTTTTATTACCCAGAATGTCCACTTTTCCTTCTTAACGTAGTCCCACTTTCCTTTGTCTGATCCATTTAGATTTTGTATTCATCACCACAGTAATGGGAGCTGCAGCCCTGGTAATAGATGAGATCACTCAGCATTAGCACAGATGGAGAAGGCTGGGGAGAGCAAACCAATACTTTAGGACCAGGCAATAGAGGACACTTCAAAGAAAGAGATTTAAAAAGCATTACAGTTAAAAAAAAAAAAAGTAAGGAAAAATATATATAATGTTATCCAGGAAGCCAAGAGAGAGAAGACATTTCATGTGGGAAGTAGGGATGGGGTGCATACAGGGAACACAGTTCATGTCAAACAATAACTTAAAGAGATCTGACAATATGAAGATAATTAATAATGAATCAAACACAGTTGAAAATGACAGTTTGCAAAGGACTGAAACAGGAATGGTAAATAAGTTTCACCATGTTTACAGGTGAATGAAAGAAGTTATAATGCAATACACAGAAGGGACCAGGATCAAAGGAAGTTGTTTTCTGACCTGAGATTATTTTAGAATGTTTATAGAAGTAGCTAGCAGAGAGGAAGAGATAGAAGATATAAAAAAGAAGATAAGGCAGGCAAACTTGCTAAAAGTGGCAAGAGAGAATGGAATATGGAATCTGGTAGCAATTGAAATAAAAGTGAGTCTCCTTAGTAGAGGAGACTCTATTTTTTCCTGATGATTTTTTAAATTATTTTTAAAAATTATTTACTTTTCCTAATTAACTTTTCAAAATTAGGTAACAATTGTTTTCCTTCCATTCTAGGAACTTATTGACTACTTTTATATTTGAAGTTCTGGTCTACCTAATCTGTACCTTACCATTCTAGTGTATCTTAATGTTTACTCTTAGCCATCAATAAAAACCTTAAAAGAGCCTGCTTTAAATGTAAATATTTAGGTTTTACAAAAGTACTCTGCTGATTCTTATTTTTATCTTGTTCTCTTCACGTTCCCAGGTAAAAAAATAAGAAAAAATGTCCCCAAGTGATACTGTACTTTAAAAAGGACAATTACATTAGAAGAAATGTTTTCCCCATGGAAATAAAACACACCATAACAGAGGTTTGATGTAGGGAAGGATATACTTTGAAAAATTCATTTCTCAGTTAAAGTATCTGCTCAAGCTTTGAAAAGGGAATTGTTAAATCTATCTTAAATTAAATAATACCCTACTGACAAACACCAAGAGGGTAATGTTCATTTCGACTGGAGTTTATTTGATACCTGACAAAATGATTGGATCTAAGACAATCATTAAAATCATAGGCCACTAAATTACACAGTGAAGAGCGTATAGGTCTTGGTCTTTTAACACAAGGAAAGGGAGCCTCAGTCAATTTGCCAATCACTTCCTTAGATAGAGCCTCCCATTTTGGATAAAATGTTACAAGTAATGGAAGTGTTGCAAGTTAAGCAGCAGCTCTGTTTACAGAAATGTATTTGAGTGACTAAAACATAATGTAATTTAAATGTGATATCTGATGGAAGCAGTTACGCAGAGTACCATCACAAGCACCTGTCTCTGTAGTCTCACTCCAGAATAATTTCAGGTCAGCGTCTGCGGGATGCCCCATGATGAGTTAAATGATAAGAACCCACACAGCCTAGAGCAGGGAGTCTGTAGTGCTTCTTCCCCACTTGAAACAAATGAGCCCTCCCAGTATCAATCCTCAGTGGGGGTAAATATAGATTGGTTTTCTCCTTAGACCTAATGTTGTGTGAGCCACCCCACCAGAGCTCCTAGCTGTTCCTCTGGAAGTGAGCCCTGTGGGACACCAATTGACCATTTCCAGTGCGATCTCACAGCCTTGCTCTACAACTCCAGTAGATTAGGAAAGTCAAGTCAATCTTACTTAGAAAGTTCAGAATAATGCTGGCAGTTGATGAAAACCCCTGCCTTTCAGTGTGTAAACAACCTATTCTAAATAATTCTGGAACAATTTGGCTTATAGATAAAGTCGTGCAAGCAGCTGAAGATAGGCAGAGGTTTATAGCCAGAATAGGATGCAATAGTATTAAAAGGAGGGATTAATGTCAGTAGCTGGGGTCTTAACCATTTCTTAAATGCATGTATATGAAACCCAGGATTGAAATTGGAAATATGTGTTTTTAACAAGTCAATTTCTTAATAATCAGGAGAAAGTCAGGATTGTAAAACTAAATAAAATTTCAAGTAATGTTTAAATATTTTACTCTTTGCCAGTTTCTGCCACCTATGATTTCAAGACTTCAACTAAATCAAAACCTCCTCTTTCAGAAAGTAATGGTTTTAGATTTTAGGTTAGTACAGATTATGTAGTCCCCATAAACACTATCTTTTACATATGCCATAAGAAATTAAACAAATTTATTATTAGTTAGTCTATGGTAAAAGATCTTATTAAAACTCCTTATTATATTTATTGCAAGGATGTTGTAAGAACCCAAGAAAGAAATGTGTCCTGAATCTCACTTTCAAGAGAAACTGGCCTTCTCCTGAACAAGTAATTTGGTTTTGTTTGTTTGTTTGTTTTTGTTTTTTTAATAAATTTATTTATTTAATTTATTATTTTATTTTTGGCTGCGTTGGGTCTCCACTGCTGTGCGCTGGTTTTCTCTCTAGTTGCGGCGAGCAGGGGCTACTCCTCCTTGTGGTGCAAGGGCTTCTCATGTGGTAGCTTCTCTTGTTGCGGAGCATGGGCTCTGGGCGCGCCGGCTTCAGTAGTTGTGGCCCGTGGGCTCAGTAGCTGTGGCTTGTGGGCCCTACAGTGCAGGTTCTGTAGTTTTGGCACACGGGCTTAGTTGTTCCGCGGCATGTGGGATCTTCCCAGGCCAGGGCTTGAACCCATGTCCCCTGCATTGGCAGGCGGATTCTTAACCACTGCACCACCCCTGAACAAGTAATTTGATTTTTTGCATAAGCTTGTATTTTCTAGGAGTCTTGTAACTTACTTTATTCTCTGCTTTGACTGCTTAGAAACTCAGAAGAAATATGCAGTCCATCTATAGGAGCATAGAGAATAAGATGGAATTTTTGTACTAACCCTACCCTGGGCTTTATCTTAGTTATTCTTCCATGACAAATTCTTCATCAACTTACTTTTTGAAAATTTATATCTGTGTGGTCTTATGGATATTTATTTTAGACTTTGGGTTATAATCCAATACTACTTTGTGTATTTCGGTGCTCAAATTTTTTTTTAGTTTTAGCCATCAAGAGCTATTTCAGTTGGTTCTTTTGTCCCATGGACATACCCCTATTATTAGTTTTTTATTGTTCTTTTTAAACACTTCCTTACTTTCTGGCACTAGTAGATTCTCTAAGATCATCTTGTGTATTTCCTCTCTATTCCTAGAATCAACCATTTCTCCAAGCAGTCCTAGATACATTTATTGGAGAATGGTGTTAGAAACCAAGATCTGAGCTGTAAGTGTGCCATTGTTTCTAGTTCCTCTTACCTGACAGAACAAGGAAATATATGCAAGTACACTAACACGTCTGTGAACACATAGCTATAAATATTTCCACATGTAACCATATAAATCACTTTCTAAGTGTTTGACACATTATACCTTTAATCCTTACAGCAACTCCATGGTATGAGTTCCATGTGTGTCCCTATTTTATAGATGAGGAAACAGATGTAGAAGCCATAGGAACTTACCATAGGCTACACAACTTATGAAAGCAAAGATGTAGTTGTTTTTGTCCCATGTTTGTATAAATTAAAAACCAAGTTATAAAGTAAACAATGTGACAGTTTCATGAAAAGGTAAACATAAGTTTACCATACAACCCAGTAATTCCACTTTTAAGATCCTACCCAAGGAAAGTGAAATTATTTGTTTACACAAATACCTGCATGTGAATGTTTATAGCAGAATTAGTCATAATAGGCAAAATATAGAAATAACTCAAGTGTTCATGAGTGAAACAAAATATGATTTATCCATACAATGAAATACTATTCAGGAAAGAAAAAAAAGGAATGAAACACTGATACTTGCTACAACTGATTCTTACTACGACAGGGATAAACCTCAAAAATATTACGTAAAGTGAAAGAGGCCAAAACAAACGATTACGTTTGGTGTAATTCCATATATGTGAAATGTCTAAAAAAGGCAAATCTAAGAAGACAGAAAGTTGATTAGTATTTGCATGGAGCTAGAAGTGAAAATGGGTGTAAAATCTAAATGGACACAAGAATCTTATTGGGATGATGGAAATGTTCTAAAACTGGATTTCAGTTTTGGTTGTATAGCTCTACATTTAGAAAACTCACTGACTTGTGCGTTTTAGATGGAGGAATTTTATAACATGCAAGTTATACCTCAAAAAAGATGTTTTTAAAAGTTATGGACAGAAGTGATAGTTGCACAACATTTGCATGTATGGAATACCACTGATTTGCATACTTTATGTTATGGGAATCTCACCTTCAAAACCTAAATAACTAAAAAGTTTGAACACTGTCAGAATGTATGTTTTTTGTACTTATTTTAATTTTTTAATCATGTTCTTATTCACGTCTTTACTTTTAAATACACAATTCATATTTATTATATAAGAAGCAGGGAAGAGAAAAGAAAAAAACTTAATTGCCCATTTCCTACTGCCTAGTAATAATTTCATTTAACTTGTGGACATATATCCTGCCAATCTTCTTTTCTGTATATTTTTATAAAAAATGTAATCCTACCACATATATATAGTGTTATAATATGTTTTGCGGCTTAACAATATACATAAATGTTATACTATGCTAAGATGTCATGGTTTTGAAATTTGAAAACTAAATGCACACCTCATTTAAAGGTTAAATCCACTCTGTGGGAGACACGATGGCCAATCCACCAAATACAACCTGAATCACCACTCTCTGTATGCCATGTGCTATGGACGGAATTATGTACCCCCAAGATTCATACATTGAAATCCTGATACCCAATGTGACTGTATTTGAAGATAGAACGTATGAGGAGATACTTAAGGTTAAATGAGATCATAAGGGTGGACCCTGATCCAATATGATTAGTGTCCTTATAAGAAGAGACAACAGAGCACTCTCTCCTTCTCCCTCTCTCTTTCTCTCTCTCTCTCTCTCTCTCTCTTATTCCACCATGTGAGGACATGGCCAGAAAGTGGCCATTTGCAAGCCAGGAAGAGAGACTTCACCAGAAACCAGACTGGCTAGCATCTCGATGGGTATCTCAACCTCCAGAACTGTGAGAAAATAAATTTCTGTTGTGTAAGCCACCCAGTCTGTGGTATTTTGTTATGTCAGCGCAAGCTGACAAATATACCATGTTTTCCAGTCAATCCTAGCTCCTGGACTAATCAAGAAACTATGCAACAGGCTTTCTTGAGTGTGAACTATTATGTTTCAGGCACTGTACTAGGTACTTTATTATTTTTTTATTTTGGTTGCGTTGGGTCTTAGTTGCAGCAGGCAGCCGCCTTAGTTGTGGCATGTGAACTCTTAGCTGCGGCATGCATGTGAGATCTAGTTCCCCAACCAGGGATTCCTGCACTGGAAGGCAGACTCTCAACCACTGCGCTACCAGCGAAGCCCCCTGTACTAGGTACTTTAAACATGTTACTTCATTTTATTCTTAGAACCCCTTGAAGTCATTTTATAAATAAGGAAACCAGGATTCAGAAAAGAAAACTAATTTAGTCAAAGTCACACAGCTACTAAATGCCAAAGTTTGAACTTGACTCCAGGCACATTGGACTGCACAGGCTATGTACATGCCCTGACAATTCACTGTATGCTGTCTCCCCATAGGACAGGAGACTGCTGAAGCTAAGAGACTGAGCTAGGAATTAATAGTGCAGGATTTATTTCCAGCATAAAATTTTACATATATTATACTTTTATTGATCACCCACTATGCACTAACTACCATTGTCAGAAGGCCATAAATGCCAGGCTGTAGAGTTTTTATTTTGTCCTGTAGTTCAGAGGTCAGCTAACTTTTTTCTTTAATTCTGTAAAGGGCAAGACAGTGGAAATTTTAGTTTTCGTGGGGGATACGGTCTCTGTGGCAACCGCTCAACTCAGCTGCTGTAACACAAAAGCAGCCATAGGCAATAAGAAAATAAATAAGCATGTCTGTGTTCTAATACGTTTCATTTATGAAAACAGATAGTAGGTTGAATTTGGTCATCACACCATAGTTTACCATAGTAGGGGAGGGAGAAAATAGAGGCAGAGAAAGCTTGAGAAGACTAAGACTCAACAGACTTGGTATAAGCCATGAAGAGAAAGAAGCAACATTCATCAAGTATGAGTCTGTCAGGTTTTTAGAACATATGATCCCCTTTAGAACTCAAACTGAGAACTTTCCCTTTGACAACTCACAAGAATAGATTATATGCCAGTTTAAGTCAATAATTAATTTTTTTTTTTTTTTGCAAAAACCAGAAATCCAATTTCCAAGGAGTCTGAAGATATTCAAAAGCAAATACCTCTGTCTCTCTCTTTCTCTTTGTGTGTGTGTGTGTGTGTGTGTGTTTGTGTGTGTGTGTGTGTCTTATAGCCCAAGGAACCACAGGAACCAAGGAACCCCAGAATATCCACCAAATGTCTTTATTTGTGATCATATTATTTAGTAAATCAACCAGAGTCAGGATGTGACAATAAGGATGATGCTGAGGAGGTCATGCCTCACAAATTGCCAAACTCCAACACAAAGCTGGGTTGATATATTAGAATAAAACCATTCATTTACACAATCTTCCTTGGAAAGAGATAGGAACTGGGCCACCTGTCCCTTTATTTCTCTCCATAAAATCCTCTTTTATAAAAATGTTGGCGTGGCTGGACTTCCCTGGTGGTGCAGTGGTTAAGAATCCACCTGCCAATGCAGGGGACATGGGTTCAAGCCCTGGTCTGGGAAGATCCCACATGCTGCGGAGCAACTAAGCCCGTGTACCACAACTACTGAGTTTTCACTCTAGAGCCCATGAGCCACAACTACTGAGCCTGCGTGCTGCAACTACTGAAGCCCACACGCCTAGAGCCCGTGCTCCGCAACAAGAGAAGACACCGCAGTGAGAAGCCCACTCACCGCAACGAAGAGTAGCCCCCGCTCGCCGCAACTAGATAAAGCCCGCACACAGTAACGAAGACCCAAAGCAGCCATTAATTAATTAATTAATTAATTAATTATTTTAAATGTTGGCATGGCAATTTCCCTGTAAGGCAATGAGAAGGTAGAATTGACTACACCGTTTAGTAGATGAAAAGGAGAGGACCCAAGGGGACTTTAATTTACATGGTCAGGATCACCCAATTAAACATTGCTTTATTTGGGAAAAATGCAAAACACTATGAGTTTCTATCTACTTGATCTCAGAGCCACAAACTAGAAAGTGAACAATCCAGTTAATGAGCCAATTTTTGTCTATGTGATGACAAAACATTGGTTTGACTCACATTACTTAAATTAACCAGCTGTTTAGGTAACGTGGTACAGAACAACTGGCATTCCAAACCATCCATTACTTCTTCCAATTAAACTGTATTGCCTTATAACTGTTAGCAAAAGAGCATTCACTCATTTGTTCATGCATTGTTTACTGGTTAAACATTTAGTGAGCACCAGCTGTTTCTCAGGGCAGGGTACTGTGCTTAATAATAAAGGAAATACAGAAATGAGGGAGACTCAACCTCTGCCTGTGAAGAGCTTCCAATCTCAGAGAGGACAGAAGACAACAAAACATATATTGATAAATAAATGACAGAATGTGATGTGTCCTATGTTGATAAAAATTTGGGTGCTTATAACCCACAGGGCTTCTCTCTTTGAGAAACAGCACTTGATACAACTGTGGTATATCGGATTCAGGTCCGAGCGCTGCCACTAACTAGCTTTTGGCATTTGCTTAGTCACAACTTTTCTGGGCCTTAATATCCCCATCTATGAAAGGATTGGTTGTATTAAATGTTTGTTAATGCTTTTTCCTACCAGTACTATCCTAAGTTTCGATTAAGTTGGGAAAGAACATGAATCAGAGTACTTTTCAAAGGATAAAGGAAACTTTGATGAAAAAGGTAGAAATACGGATGTTCTCAAAGACATAAGAATGGATCTTAATTGATGCAGCTGAGTTAGGCACACTCTGTAAGCAAAGGGAATAGCATAAACCAGCTACATATGTAAGAAAACATAATGATAACAATACTTACATTTGTGGGGTAAATATCTGGAAACAGAATCTGCTCAGAAAACTGGAAGGAGGCATGAGGCTGAAAGCAGATAGAAATATCAATGATTAGCATTTGGTGGGCAAAAAAAATTCTTTGGGTCACCCCCTTTTCTGCATAGACAGCTGCATGGGTAGAGGGAAAGTATGGATGTGGGAAAGGCTATCCAGTGCGGGAAGTGACATCCTGGAAGGTCAGTCCTGAGTACTGAGAAGCTGCAATAGCGCCAATGGCAGAACGAAGCATCCTTGCTCCCATGGCACAGGGCTACTAGGAAAAGGCAAAGGGTATTCTCAGGATTCAGTCTCCAGGCTGGCTGTGTTATGTGCAGCTAGGACCAGCTTATGGAAATCTCTAAGTCAACCAAGTGAGTGAAAATTATAAGGGTGACAGGAATCTGGAAGTTTAATTCACGGCAACATCGAGAGTGAGGAAAAAGATCTTCAACATTTGTGTTGGAGTTGTTAAGGGTTTTTTTTCCCCCCAGCCACACCACGCTGCTTGAGGAATCTTAGTTCCCCGACCAGGGATTGAACCCAGGCCCTCAGCAGTGAAACCGCAGAGTCCTAACCACTCTTCTGAGTTTAAATTAGCAAACCATTCTCATTTAGAGCAGCAAAAGCAGGAGCTTTCTGACTAACATGAGCTGTGGAAGTTTTGGAAATTTAATAGTATGTGAGACACTTGAACAGTAGTTCATCGACCCCTTTCCTTGATTTCTCACTAATACTGAATTTTATCCCAGAGAAGGAAAAAGCAACAATTTTAGAAGCTTCTGGGACCAAGTGTAACGCTAGTAGCTGTGGCCTAACCTAGGCCTTGGCGGTGGACGTTGCTGCAGATATAGATCTATGTCCCGGGATCAAGTCTGTGGCATGGAGGCTTCTGTAAGCATGAGAGGCCAGATATTCTTCCAAAAAAAAAAAAAAACCCACAACCCCTTATTCCCTCCTCCTTGGTCTTGTCTTAGAAACACCTGTGGCCTGAGCCCAGTTTTCTTGCGCTCTGAGGTATCCCCAGCATCTGAACAGAAGGGGAGGTTGAGGTGAAAACTGAAGTCAGTCCCTACAGGCCTGGCTCGTGGGATGTGCCCAAGGGGAGCAGCCCAGCATCACGTTAGATGATTCAAGGGCATTTCGGGAACAATCTAGGAGGATTGCTTTGTAGGAGATTAATGACCTGAGGGATCATTTTAAAGAATTGTTGGTTAATAGGATCATTACTGCATCACAGCCCATATGTCTCTCCAATTGTGGTAGTGAGAAAGGAGTCTGGAAAGAAATGTAGAGAGTGTGAATTATCATACAGTTCATTGCTGAACCAAGAGTCATGAATAGACTGCTTGTAAAGAACTCGGAGAGTTCACCTGGTCAGATTTGCAGAATGGGTATTACTAGATAGATAGGTGGCCAAGGATAAAGAGAAGAGAGCTTTTATCTGAAGAGCAAGGTCTCAGTCATTTGAAATGATGCCTCAGGGTCTCTCAGGAGGCCCTGCTGTCAACTCTCAATGGAAAAGGTTGTTGGTGACAGGAGCTAGCTTCAGGCAGTTTCTTCCCTTGATCAGAAACATCTGTTTCTTGATGGTAATAGATGAAGTGCCTCTCACCTGTGTACTAGTGAAGGGCCCCTGCTGCTCAGGAAGCAGTGGCTGTCCAGTCCCACCCACAGCTTCTCAGTGCTCACCTCTAAGCTGAAGGCTGCTTACTGTGAATAAGTGTCACTCCTTAATGGAGGTCCGCCACCTCACCCCAGCCTGGTAGCCCAATAGACTTGCCATCAACGCTAGGCAAAAGTGATAGGAGTTAATGGCTTTAGAAGCAAGCCTCAATCAATGAAGAATACTCACCCCTCAATGCTAGGCAAAAGTGATAGGAGTTAATGGCCCTAGAAGCAAGCCTCAACCAATGAAGAATACTCACCCCTCTCTTGAGGCAATTCTAAGGTATGGTCAGCACAGACCTCCAGAGTTCCTTAATGGGATTACCTTCCTGTTACCCACAGTGGTAACTTGCTTGATAATTTACTCTCTATTGCCTTCCTTCTTTTTCTTGCCTACTTCCCTATCTCCCTACTGGTGTTTCCTGGAATCACCTCCCCACTGACTCTCAATCTTTGTCTCAGCTTTTGTTTCTGGGGGAATCCACACAAAAACACTCAGGTAACACACCTTGTTACAAATCAATCTCAAATATTTTTTTGTTTTTGGTTGTGCCTAAAGCATAGGAACACAAGCATATACACACTTCTAATTTAAATACAAAAGCTTCCACCTTTTTCTACCCTTTGGGCCAAAATAGGAAGGAAGGGCAGGAGAAGTGTATCATTTCAGGACACAACTTACATCTTACCTATCTGGTGGTCATCTGAGCATCCTTATTAAGGGAAAAAGGGGACTAGGGGTCTCTAGGTCCTTTAAAAACTTGCCACTCAAAGTTTAGTATCACTCTGGAACTTGTTAAAATGTAAAATGTCAGATCCCATCCAAACCTACTGAAAGGACCTGTATATTTTTTAAACAAGATCTCCAGGTGATTCATATGCACATTATAGTTTCAGTGTCACTGCCCTCAGATACTGGGCTGTGGTCTTTTGGAGGAAGAAAACACAATATTTCTAACAGCAGATCTTAGCAGCTGCAGCTCTCTGCTTAGGTGTATAGTGTATCACTGCTATGTCAAGTAACCCAAGAGGAGCCCTTGAATTTCCCTTATATGGGGTTACCTGGGTATAGATGAGATTTTACCACTTGCCACCAGGTGTAACAAGCTGTCAGGTGCAACAGTGTCCTCCAGCCAGAGACCCAAGAACACAGGTAATTGAACAAGTTGAGTTTATTACCAGTTGCCTGAAGAGAGAACACACATCATGGGGAATCCTGGGGTGTCTCAGTAAGAGAGTATCAGAAAAAACTTATTAAAGGATTTGGATTTTGGTTGAGTGATTTTGGAGAGGGTCCAAGGAAGTAGGGTTTTCCTGTGAATTGGGTGCTGCCGGAAAACAAGGATAATTCTGTAATTGGGTATCTTAATAAATCTTATCTATGGGGAGGACAAACTAAAGTGAGGCTAAAGTTATAATTGGAAAAAACCACAGAGTGAGAGTGAAACAGAAGATATGAATCTGGTCTCTCGTTTGTAGATTTCAAATCTGTTATGCCACAATTTACCACTCTTAATTTGAATCTAGGGATTAAAGATGCATACTATTTGTACAACATGGCCTTTAAACAAACCAACTACTTTCTTTAATGCTCAACACAAGAAATGGTGATATGTTCTACAGTTTTAAAGCACTGGTTGTGTTGGACTCATTGAAAAATAATATCATTCAATAATTTATTGAAAACAAAATTGATACTCTGCAGTTACTGTGTACCACACAGTAATTTCTTGTTGCCTCAAGATACATGGTAAAGAAGACAGATAATGTCCCTACTCTAATAGAGCATGTGAATAGTGGAGAGGGACAGACAATAACAAATAAATAAGATAAAAATTCCGACAGTGAAAGTGTTATAAATAAAATGAAACATAGTGGGATATTAAAAAATGGAGAAGGGGACTGCTTGAGTTAGTTTAGTCAGGGAAGGGTCCACTGAAGACATGACATTAGAACTGAGACCTGAATGAGGTGAAGAAGTTGGCCATGTATAAATCGGAGGGAAGAGTTTCTGGGACAGAGAGAACAGACAGTGGAAAGCCCCTGGGTTTGGTACAAGATTGTTGTTTTCAAGTAAATAGAAAGCCAGTGTGGCAAAGTGCAATAAATCAGGAAGAGAATGGTACAAAAAGAGCTAGAGGTAGAGAGGTTATGCTTACAATTTTGTTTGCAATTTCTGAACCTGTGAAGTTCAAGAGGCCTAATAAACAGTTGGTAGTTGGATATTTGAGCTTGGGATTTGAGGTAAGAGTTCAGAACTGGAGATATAAATTTGCGAACCATCAGCTATGCTGTATGCTCTGTTGTTCAACCTTGAGTTCTGCTTAGGATAGGTCTTCAGTATATAAGTTCTAGAAACCAGGTATAGCAACTGTTAGGTAAAGAAAGATAAAATAATGGGAAACTACGACTATTGCTGTAAGCCAATATCCTTGGAATGGGGTGAAAAATTACAAGGTCTTTGAAATGTTTTGGGTTTTTTTTCTAGGTAGGATTGGAAGAAGATGCCTTCCAATTGACAAAATCCTGAAGAACAACACCCTTGAGTTGAATCTGCTTATTGATAGAGTGATTAGAACAGAACATTACTCAAAGGAAGCTCCATAAAAGCATTAGCTATTATTATTTGTAATAGTTGCAAAATACTATTTCATGGTATACATGTACCAAAATGTATTAAACCAGAAAACCTGATGAAATAATGGATCTAGGAAATAATGATCAATGGATGCTAAACCCTTTAGGTGAAGACTAGGTTGGTGATCAGACCAATAACACGTGAACCCAGTAATCAGTGTTAACACTGAAAAGTGGGACAATTAGACATTATATGCCTACAAATGTGTTGTAACAGGCAGTATTTAGCACCACCTATGAAATATTTCTATCTAAATAATTTAACTAAAATCTAGTAGACCCTCAGTATCTAATGGCTGACTAGTTTACAAGGAAAAAAAAAATGAGGAATCAAGTAGTATGTTAAATAAGACCACAAGGAAACAAACAGCTAAATCTAGAACGTAGAAAATGCTACAAAACAAATAACCAAGTTTTCTCAATAAATAAATTGCATAAAACAGGAGGCAGGGAACTCTTACAGATGAAAAGAGACTTGAGAAATATACCAACAAGATGCAACGTGTAGGTCTTGTTTGGATTCTGATTCAAACAAATCAACTGTAAAAAGCATTTTTGAATCAAAGAGGAAATTTGAACAACAAGTGATGTTAGATATTAATGAATTACTATTAATTTTCCTAGGTATAGTGATATTGTGTTTTTTTTAAGAATTCTTATTTGAAGTATTTCTGGGTGAAATGATATCTTTTGATATTCCAGGAAGAAAAAAATTGGAGGGTAGACACATAAGATAAAATCAGAAAAAATGGTCATAATTGCCCATGTGATTTGATGAATTTATAGGGATTCATTGTGTTATGTCATTCACTTTTATGTATGTTTAAATTTTCCATAATAAAAGGTCTTCTCTTTAAAAATTTATTCAAACATACCCATATCAAGAGGCATTTACTTGCATCTGTTTTTTTTAACATTAGGAAAGATGCTGTAATAATACATATTAATGTTTCCCTTTAGTTCTACAGAATAGATTTCCAAGAGTAAATTTGCTAGACCAAAGGGGTGTGTGTATATACATATATATATACATATATAAATTTAAAATCTATCATCACATTGCTTTCCAAAAAGATTGTAAGCTTTTACATTTCCATCAGCAATGTATATAGCTTTACCCTCTCATGCTTACTAACATTTGGGGTTACTACTTTTAAAGTTTACCAATCTGATGAATGTAAAATGTATGTAGCTCATTTTTTTTTAATTTGCATTTTCCTTACTACTAGGGATGTTTAGCACACTTTTAGTGTTTAACAGTCATTTAGATGGGCTCCTTCATGAACTGCATTTTAATATTCTGATATTTTTTCTATTCGGATATTTGTTTTCTTGTTATCAATTTATATGAGTTCTTTGTGTAATAGACATTAAATTTTTATCTATCATATGTTTGTTTGAAATATGTTTTATTATCTATAATTAGACTGTCAACTTTGTTTATGGTATGTTTTTCCAGGCAATATGTCTTAATTTGCCTTAATATGTTTATATAGCTAAATATGTCTATCTTGTACCTTTGCTTGTTTTCAGGTTTTCTTTGCCTGGTATCTCTTCAACAACCTCTTTCTTTATCACCTTACACCTTCTTTATTACATTGTTTCTTTTTTTAATAAATTTATTTATTTTATTTATTTATTTTTGGCTGCATTTGATCTTTGTTGTGCATGGGCTTTCTCTAGTTGTGGCGAGCTGGGGGATACTCTTCATTGTGGTGCACGGGTTTCTCATTGCAGGGGCTTCTCTTGTTGTGGAGCACGGGCTCTAGGCATGCAGGCTTCAGAAGTCGTGGCTCGCGGGCTCTACAGTGCAGGCTCAGTAGTTGTGCCGCACGGGCTTAGTTGCTCCGCAGCATGTGAGATCTTCCCGGACCAGAGCTCGAACCTGTGTCCCCTGTGTTGACAGGCAGATTCTTAACCACTGTGCCACCAGGCAAGCCCCTACATTGTTTCTTATAAACAACATATACCTAGTTATTTTTAAACTGTAATTTCTGTTTTTTAGTGTCATTTCTGTCTTTAAATGAGAAAATTAGTTTCACTCATATTTAGGAAACTGATATAATTGCTTTTATTCCTTTCATCTTACTTTCTTTCCTACTTACTTTACTATTTTCTCCCTTTCCCTGTTATTCTACTTATTTTTTCTGATTTTTAAGTTACTGTTCTTTCTTTACTTGTTCCCTCCTAATTTAGAGTTTTATTTCATTTTCTGTATTTCTTTACCAACCATTGCCATATTTTTAAAGACACTCATAATAAAATATATATCACTTCCAAAATATAAAAACAAGAGAGGAGGAGCTTCAAGATGGCGGAAGAGTAAGATGCGGAGATCACCTTCCTCCCCACAAATACATCAGAAATACATCTACATGTGGAACAACTCCTACAGAACACCTACTGAACGCTGGCAGAAGACCTCAGACCTCCCAACAGGCAAGAAACTCCCCACGTACCTGGGTAGGGTAAAAGGAAAAAGAAAAAACAGAGACAAAGAATAGGGACGGGGCCTGCACCAGTGGGAGGGAGCTGTGAAGGAGGAAAGGTTTCCACAAACTAGGAAGCCCCTTCGCGGGTGGAGACTGCGGGTGGCGGAGGGGGGAAGCTTCAGAGCCACGGAGGAGAGCACAGCAACAGGGTGCGGAGGGCAAAGCAGAGAGATTCCCGCACAGAGGGTCGGTGCCGACCAGCACTCACCAGCCCGAGAGGCTTGTCTGCTCCCCCGCTGGGGCGGGCGGGGCTGGGAGCTGAGGCTCGGGCTTCGGAGGTTGGATCCCAGGGAGAGGACTGGGGTTGGCGGCGTGAACACAGCCTGAAGGGGTTAGCGCACCACAGCTAGCCGGGAGGGAGTCTGGGAAAAGGTCTGGAGCTGCCAAAGAGGCAAGAGACTTTTTCTTCCCTCTTTGTTTCCGGGTGCGTGAGGGGAGGGGTTTAAGAGCGCCGCTTAAAGGAGCTCCGGAGACAGGCGCAAGCCGCGGCTATCAGCGCGCACACCAGGAACCTGCATGAGATGCTAAGGCTGCTGCTGCCGCCACCAAGAAGCCTGTGTGCGAGCACAGGTCACTCTCCACACCGCCCCTCCTGGGAGCCTGTGCAGCTCGCCACTGCCAGGCTCCCGTGATCCAGGGACAACTTCCCGGGAGAACGCACGGCGCGCCTCAGGCTGTTGCAACGTCACGCCGGCCTCTGCCGCCGCAGGCTCGCCCCGCCTCCTCCGTACCCCTCCCTCCCTGCGGCCTGAGTGAGCCCGAGCCCCTGAATCAGCTGCTCCTTTAACCCCGTCCTGTCTGAGCGAAGAACAGGCGACCTACACGCAGAGGCGGGTCCAAATCCAAAGCTGAACCCGGGGAGCTATGGGAACAAAGAAGAGAAAGGGAAATATCTCCCAGCAGCCTCAGTAGCAGAGGATTAAATCTCCACAATCAACTTGTACCCTGCATCTGTGGAATACCTGAATAGACAACGAATCATCCCAAATTGAGGAGGTGGATTTTGGGAGCAACGATATATATATTTTTTCCCCTTTTTCTCTTTTTGTGTGGGTGTATGTGTATGCTTCTGTGTGTGATTTCTCTGTATAGCTTTGCTTTTACCATTTGTCCTAGGATTCTGTCTGTCCGTTTTTTTTTTACTTAAAAATAATTTTATTTCTAAATAATTATTTTTTATTTTTTATTTTAATAACTATTTTATTTTACTTTATTTTATTATATCTTCTTCTTTCTTTCTTTCTTTTTTTCTCCCTTTTATTCTGGGCTGTGTGGAGGACAGGTTCTTTGTGCTCCAGCCAGGAGTCACGGCTGTGCCACTGAGATGGGAGAGCCAAGTTCAGGACATTGGTCCACAAGAGACCTCCCAGCTCCACGTAATATCAAACGGCAAAAATCTCCCAGAGATCTCCATCTCAAAGCCAAGACCCAGCTCCACTGAATTACCAGCAAGCTACAGTGCTGGACACCCTATGCCAAACAACTAACAAGATAGGAACACAGCCCCATCCATTAGCACAGAGGCTGCCTAAAGTCATAATAAGGCCACAGACACCCCAAAACACACCACCAGACGTGGACCTGCCCACCAGAAAGACAAGATCCAGCCTCATCCACCAGACCACACACACTAGTCCCCTCCACCAGGAAGCCTACACAACCCACTGAACCAACCTTAGCCACTGGGGACAGACACAAAAAACAATGGAAACTACGAACCTGCAGCCTGTAAATAGGAGACCCCAAACACAGTAAGTTAAGCAAAATAAGTAGACAGAGAAACACACAACAGATGAAGGAGCAAGGCAAAAACCCACTAGACTTAACAAATGAAGAGGAAATAGGCAGTCTACCTGAAAAAGAAATCAGAATAATGATAGTAAAGATGATCCAAAATCTTGGAAATACAATGGAGAAAATACAAGAAACATTTAACAAGGACCTAGAAGAACTAAAGAGCAAGCAAACAGAGATGAACAACACAATAAATGAAATTAAAAATTCTCTAGAAGGAATCAATAGCAGAATCACTGAGGCAGAAGAACGGATAAGTGACCTGGAAGATAAAATAGTGGAAATAACTACTGCAGAGCAGAATAAAGAAAAAAGAATGAAAAGAATAGAGGACAGTATCAGAGACCTATGGGACAACATTAAACACACCAACATTCGAATTATAGGGGTCCCAGAAGAAGAAGAGAAAAAGAAAGGGACTGAGAAAATATGTGAAGCGATTATAGTTGAAAACCTCCCTACTATGGGAAAAGAAATAGTTAATCAAGTCCAGGAAGCACAGAGAGTCCCATACAGGATAAATCCAAGGAGAAACATGCCAAGATGCATATTAGTCAAACTATCAAAAATTAGGGCTTCCCTGGTGGCGCAGTGGTTGAGAATCTGCCTGCTAATGCAGGGGACGCGGGTTCGAGCCCTGGTCTGGGAGGATCCCACATGCCACGGAGCAATGAAGCCCGTGAGCCACAACGACTGAGCCTGCGCGTCTGGAGCCTGTGCTCCGCAACAAGAGAGGCCGCGATGGTGAGAGGCCCGCGCACCGCGATGAGGAGTGGCCCCCGCTTGCCGCAACTGGAGAAAGCCCTCGCACAGAAACGAAGACCCAACACAGCCAAAAATAAAAATTAATTAATTAATTAAAAAAAAAAAAAAGTCTTAAAAAAAAAAATTAAATACAAAGAACAAATATTAAAAGCAGCAAGGGAAAAACAACAAGTAATACATAAGGGAATCCCCATAAGGATAACAGCTCATCTTTCAGCAGAAACTCTGCAAGCCAGAAGGGGCTGGCAGGACATATTTAAAGTAATGAAAGAGAAAAACCTACAACCAACATTACTCTACCCAGCAAGGATCTCATTCAGATTTGACAGAGAAATTAAAAGCTTTACAGACAAGCAAAAGCTAAGAGAATTCAGCACCATGAAACCAGCTTTACAACAAATGCTAAAGGAACTTCTCTAGGTTGGAAATACAAGAGAAGGAAAAGACCTACAATAACAAACCCAAAACAATTAAGAAAATGGTAATAGGAACATACATATCAATAATTACCTTAAATGTAAATGGATTAAATGCTCCAACCAGAAGACATAGACTGGCTGAAAGGATACAAAAACAAGACCCGTATATATGCTGTCTACAAGAGATCCGCTTCAGACCTAGGGACACATACAGACTGAAAGTGAGGGGATGGAAAAAGATATTCCATGCAAATGGAAATCAAAAGAAAGCTGGAGTAGAATTCTCATATCAGACAAAATAGACATTAAAACAAAGACTATTACAAGAGACAAGGACACTACATAATGATCAAGGGATCAATCCAAGAAGAAGATATAACACTTGTAAATATTTATGCACCCAACATAGGAGCACCTCAATACATAAGGCAAATACTAACAGCCATAAAAGGGGAAATCGACACACAATCATAGTAGGGGACTTTAACACCCCACTTTCACCAATGGACAGATCATCCAAAATGAAAATAAATAAGGAAACACAAGCTTTAAATGATACATTAAACAATATGGACTTAATTGATATTTATAGGACATTGCATCCAAAAACAACAGAATACACATTCTTCCCAAGTGCTCATGGAACATTCTCCAGGATAGATCATATCTTGGGTCACAAATCAAGCCTTGGTAAATTTAAGAAAATTGAAATCGTATCAAGTATCTTTTCTGACCACAACGCTATGAGACTAGGTATCAATTACAGGAAAAAATCTGTAAGAAATACAAACACATGGAGGCTAAACAACACACTACTTAATAACCAAGAAATCACTGAAGAAATCAAAGAGGAAATCAAATAATACCTAGAAACAAATGACAATGAAAACACAATGACCCAAAACCTATGGGATGCAGCAAAAGCAGTTCTAAGAGGGATGTTTATAGCTATACAAGCCTACCTTAAGAAACAAGAAACATCTCAAATAAACAACCTAACCTTACACCTAAAGCAATTAGAGAAAGGAGGACAAAAAAACCCCCAAGTTAGCAGAAGGAAAGAAATCATAATGATCAGATCAGAAATAAATGAAAAAGAAATGAAAGAAATGATAGCAAAGATCAATAAAACTAAAAGCTGGTTCTTTGAGAAGATAAGCTAAATTGATAAACCATTAGCCAGACTTATCAAGAAAAAAAGGGAGAAGACTCAAATAAATAGAATTAGAAATGAAAAAGGAGAAGTAACAACTGACACTGCAGAAATACAAAGGATCATGAGAGATTACTACAAGCAACTATATGCCAATAAAATGGACAACCTGGAAGAAATGGACAAATTCTTAGCAATGCACAACCTTCCGAGATTGAACCAGGAAGAAATAGAAGATATGAACAGACCAATCACAAGCACTGAAATGGAAACTGTGATTAAAAATCTTCCAACAAACAAAAGCCCAGGACCAGATGGCTTCACAGGTGAATTCTATCAAACATTTAGAGAAGAGCTAACACCCATCCTTCTCAAGCTCTTCCAAAATATAGCAGAGGGAGGAACATTCCCAAACTCATTCTATAAGGCCACCATCACTCTGATACCAAAACCAGACAAAGATGTCACAAAGAAATAAAACTACAGGCCAATATCACTGTTGAGCATAGATGCAAAAATCCTCAACAAAATACTAGCAAACAGAATCCAACAGCACATTAAAAGGATCATACATTATGGCCAAGTGGGATTTATCCCAGGAATGCAGGAATTCTTCAATATTTGCAAATCAATCAATGTGATACACCATATTAACAAATTGAAGGAGAAAAACCATATGATCATCTCAATAGATTCAGAGCAAGCTTTCAACAAAATTCAACACCCATTTATGATAAAAACCCTCCAGAAAGTAGGCATAGAGGGAACTTAACCTTAACATAATAAAGGCCATATATGACAAACCCACAGCAAACATCATTCTCAATGGTGAAAAACTGAAACCATTTCCACTAAGATCAGGAACAAGACAAGGATATCCACTCTCACCACTATTATTCAACATAGTTTTGGAAGTCCTAGCCACGGCAATCAGAGAAGAAAAAGAAATAAAAGGAATCCAAATTGGAAAAGAAGAAGTAAAGCTGTCACTGTTTGCAGATGATGTGATACTATACATAGAGAATCCTAAAGATGCTACCAGAAAACTACTAGAGCTAATCAATGAATTTGGTAAAGTAGCAGGACACAAAATTAATGCACAGAAATCTCTTGCATTCTTATATACTAATGATGAAAAATCTGAAAGAGAAATTAAGGAAACACTCCCATTTACCATTGCAACAAAATGAATAAAATATCTAGGAATAAACCTACCTAAGGAGACAAAAGATCTGTATGCAGAAAATTATAAGACACTGATGAAAGAAATTAAAGATGATACAAATAGATGGAGAGATATACCATGTTCTTGAACTGGAAGAATCAACATTGTGAAAATGACTGTACTACCCAAAGCAATCTACAGACTCAATGCAATCCCTATCAAACTACCACTGGCATTTTTCACAGAACTAGAACAAAAAATTTCACAATCTGTATGGAAACACAAAAGACCCTGAATAGCCAAAGCAATCTTGAGAAAGAAAAATGGAGCTGGAAGAATCAGGCTCCCTGACTTCAGACTATGCTACAAAGCTACAGTAATCAAGACAGTATGGTATTGGCACAAAAACAGAAATATAGATCAATGGAACAGGATAGAAAACCCAGAGATAAACCCACGCACATATGGTCACTTTATCTTTGATAAAGGAGGCAAGAATATACTGTCGAGAAAAGACAGCCTCTTCAATAAGTGGTGCTGGGAAAATTGGACAGCTACATGTAAAAGAATGAAATTAGAACACTCCCTAACACCATACACAAAAATAAACTCAAAATGGATTAAAGACCTAAATGTAAGGCCAGACACCATCAAACTCTTAGAGGAAAGCATAGGCAGAACACTCTATGACATAAATCGTTGCAAGATCCTTTTCGACCCACCTCCTAGAGAAAGGAAAATAAAAACAAAAATAAACAAATGGGACCTAATGAAACCTAAAAGCTTTTGCACAACAAAGGAAACCATAAACAAGATGAAAAGACAACCCTCAGAATAGGAGAAAATATTTGCAAATGAAGCAACTGACAAAGGATTAATCTCCAAAACATACAAGCAACTCATGCAGCTCAATATCAAAAAAACAAACAACCCAATCCAAAAATGGGCAGAAGACCTAAACAGACATTTCTCCGAAGAAGATATAAGATTGCCAACAAACACATGAAAGAATGCTCAACATCATTAATCATTAGAGAAATGCAACTATTTCTTCCTCCAATCCCATAAGATAAGAATTTAGCATGCTTTTACTTCCTACCACACATCCCTAGCCAACGAATCCCTACTTTTACTGAGATGGTTTAGTACTATTGGTGTCAGACTATTATTAAAATATCCCTAAAAATATATTTTCTATTTAGATAAATCTACTTATCTATATATCTTTCTATTTATCTATCCATCCATCTACCCATCCATCTATTCATCTACTTGTAACTGTTTCCCTTTCATCCTCTTCCATCATAGGAGCTCTCTAGGGATTCATTGTTGATGAGATGATATCTTGTCTCATCCATCATCTTCACACAAGATAAGTGGAGATACATTCTCAATTCCTGCACCTCTGCAGAAATCTTTCCTCCTCTGCAGCAGGTGATGTCTAGGCTGGATTATCCTATACTTTCAGGTGTCCATAGTTGTAACTCCACTAGCTTCCTGTTGATGAGAAGTTCCGTGTCAGTCTGATTTATTTGGTAAGCAACTTTTTCTTTCCATCTGCCGTTTGTAAAATGCTCTCTTTATTTTAGAATCCAGGGACTTTATCATATGTCTGAACTGTCTTTCTTCCTCAATCCTGCATGTAACTTGCTAAACCCCTTCAATCTTATAGACTCCAGTCTAACTTCAAAGTAGTACATATACTCCTATTGCTTGTGAAATTAAATAATCTCTCCTTCTCTATCTATTCTTTTTTCTTCCTCTAGAACCCATATTATTTGAATTTTAGGATTCCTGATTTTATTGTCTCTTATGATTTCATCACTATTTCCATTTCTTTGTATGTTTTTCTTTGAGACATATTTTTTTTCACTTAATTGTCAAGACCACTCATTCAAGTTTTAACAGTTACCATTTTCTGTTTAAAGTTACCTATTAACTTTTTAGTTCAAACATGAAATTTCTCAGTATTTTTTAAATGACCTTATTTATCTCTTGAAGGGCTCATCAGACCCTTTTAGCAGTACTTGGCTAAGAACCAGAACCACCACTGGGGGGTTTTTAATTTTCTCAGTGGGATTTGAGTTCAGCTAATCCAGGTGGTGATAATACCACCAGTGAAGGGAGATGCAGCTGTCTCTGCATCTATAGGCTTCTCGAACTTTAATGTGCCTGTATGTCATCTGGGAATCTTGTTGAAATCCTGGTTCTGATCCAGTAAATCCGGGTTGGGGCCTGAGATTCTGCATTTTTGTTAAGCAACCAGGTGATACCACTGTTGCTAGGGTCACAGACCACACTATCCATAACAAGGGACGAGAATATACCAGCCAACAGTTTGTCAGTTCCAAGTGTGGAAACATCATAAAAACTTCTTTCTGCTTGCAGCCTCCTCATATGCAAAAGTTAGTATTTTCCAGGCCTTGCTGTTAGAAAGGATCCATACCACATGTTTGGCTTCCCTGCTTGATGGGAGAGACCAGCTGGTTTTCCCAGGAACATTCATCTTTCCTCCTGGGGATTTGTGGGTCTCTGTAAGGCAAACTGTCTCCAGAATTCACAGCATTTTGATAAGTACTTCATATCTCTTCACGGTTGGTTTCCAGAGGCATCATAAGACCAAAAGGACAAAAGGTCCTCTATTTCCTTCCATCTGCTCTTGGAAGAGCCAAGGTCTGGCTTCTACCCTCCAGGCCCCCAGTCAGTTGGTCCAACAGCTGCTTATCTCAGAAAGGTAGTTTGCTATTGATATGGACTTGGGGGACATGTTCAAATTGCCATCTTCACATACAAAAAAAAAAAAAAAAAAAAAAGCCTCTACTACATATTCTAAGCCAGGGAGTAGTTTTCATGATAATAAGGAATATGTACTTATTGTAAAAGGTTAATATCTGTGAGTCTGATCTAGGTTTCTAGAAAGAGCCCACATTTTAAGCAGAAAAAAGAAGTGAAAGATCAGATAAAATTACATTACTGGGCTTCCCTGGTGGCGCAGTGGTTGAGAATCTGCCTGCCAATGCAGGGGACACGGGTCGAGCCCTGGTCTGGGAAGGTCCCGCATGCCGCGGAGCAACTGGGCCCGTGAGCCACAACTACTGAGCCTGCGCATCTGGAGCCTGTGCTCCGCAACAAGAGAGGCCGCGACAGTGAGAGGCCTGCGCACCGCGATGAAGAGTGGCCCCCGCTCGCCGCAACTAGAGAAAGCCCTCGCACAGAAACGAAGACCCAACACAGCCATAAATTAATTAATTAATTAATTAAAATAAAATAAAATAAATACTTGGACTCTGTGAGACTCTTAAAAAAAAATTACATTACTGAGCTGTGAGGGCAAAGAGCCAGCTAGCCCTCTGTTAGAGGAGACTCCCTTTGACATTCCCCTAAAGAAAGTCGAAATGATGTTTCATACCTCGAGGTCCTGAACAACTATAAAAAGAAAAGAGAAAAAATAAAAGTAACTGAATATTGAAGAGAATTCAGAATCACTATATTCTCTAGCCCCTCTTTCTTCTATGAGAGGATCCTGACATTGTTGGGTATATGGATAAATCAGGTAAATGAGAATGAAGTTTGTCTATCAAGTTTTTCCCTTCATATCCTTCAGGGAGTGCGTATTTGTACCTTTCCCCTGCACTACAAAAGAGGAAGCCAAACATACGTCTTGTACAAAAGCTAGCAGTCTTACTTTATTTTATGTCTCTTCACTCCTGGAGATGTCCAGATACCCTTCTAAGATATTTTATCTTTTTTCCAAAAATTGGAAGCATATTTTTCATATTTATAATAACTGGTTAAGCCAACAGCGATGCACTTTCCATAGAAACCATTTTTACCCTGTTTTAATAAGGTTGGTCTGCATGGAGTACAAGGGAACAGAGCAGCTGCAGGCAGAATAAACGGGGTTGCTATGAAGCAGGAAAGGTCTCCCTTAGGAAAGAGCTGTGCCTTTAACGGTGTGACCTAATGGAAGAGCTCCAGACATAAAAATGCAGACTTCCCAAGGCATGAAGCTTTCATTCTTCTGTAACTGCCACAGTGAGAAAAACTCCCAGAGAGACTATAAAAGAGCAGTGGTGTTGTCATTACCATTCCTGTGTAAAGGAAAAAGCTTTTATGTCTAAAGATTTTTTTTTTCTATTTCATAAGATATCTCTGTTTGAAAACTTTTAAATATGATTTCAGGACTCTGCTTTTAACCAATACACCAGCTCTAATACAGTAAATACTCAATTTCAGCTACTCACTGCCCATCTACTTAAATTATTTTCTTATAAAAATTCAAAAGATCGGGCTTCCCTGGTGGCGCAGTGGTTGAGAATCTGCCTGCCAATGCAGGGGACACGGGTTCGAGCCCTGGTCTGGGAAGATCCCACATGCCGCAGAGCAACTAGTCCCGTGAGCCACAACTACTGAGCCTGCGCGTCTGGAGCCTGTGCTCCACAACAAGAGAGGCTGCGATAGTGAGAGGCCCGCGCACCGCAATGAAGAGTGGCCCCCACTTGCCGCAACTAGAGAAAGCCCTCGCACAGAAACAAAAGACCCAACACAGCCAAAAATAAATAAATTAATTAATAAAATAAATAAATAAATTCAAAAGATCATCTTTTTACAGCCTTTTTACCACCTCTGGGATGCTACGGCACGTGTGTGAACCAATAGTAGTGCAGTAAAATGTCATGAACCTATAGATAATAAACTCTGCAATGATGAGAGCTTGTGTGCTAAGCTATATTTCATATACTACTTTGGGGACATAATGCTGAGATGATAGATCTGGAAGAAACCTCTAGAGGCTATCAGATTTACACATTTCTCTCCAAATATCTGAACACCATTCAAGACTGATGGTTGCTTGTTTTCTTCATAAACATTCCAAGACAGAACCAAAAATTTTCAAGTTTTTGAAAAACCATCCACCTTACAAGAAGCATTTCTATATATCCATCTAAAATGTCATTTATTTTAATAATATTTTTTTCAAAAACTGTAGGATTTTTATTTTCTAGGGGAACCAGGAACATAAAATGAGGAAACTGAGTCTCGAGAAGAGTGAGCAGAATTAGAACTCCGTCTTCTGACCACTATCCCAAAGTTGTTTTCAGTATACTATGCTGCCTCAAAAGTGAATGAAGGGACTTCCCTGGTGGTGCAGTGGTTAAGAATCCACCTGCCAAGGCAGGGGACACGGGTTCAAGCTCTGGTCCGGTAAGATCCCACATGCTGCAGAGCAACAAAGCCCTTGTGCCACAACTACTGAGCCTGCACTCTACAGCCTGCAAGCCACAACTACTGAGCCCACAATGAAGAGTAGCCCCTGCTCGACACAACTATAGGAAGCCCATGCGCAGCAGTGAAGACTCAACACAACCAAGTATAAATAAATGAATAAATAAATAAATTATTTAAAAAAGAAAAGATAATTGGAGAATTTTAGAAACAATTTTTTTAAAGTGAATGAAAATATAATGCATGTAATAGTATTTTAAAATACATAATACCATTGCCCATTACTATTTACAGTGAATTTGTCTTTTAATTTTCATACCCTTCATTCTATCACCTTATAGGCACAATATAAGAAAGGACCAAAAAGGAGTATGTAAATGCAACACAATTTTTTTTTTAAGGTATGCTGCAATTGGTTAACAAATTCTCATGAGTTAAGAGAAAATTGTTTAATCCAAACTGTTTTACTCATAGGCAAAATGAAGAGGTTGAACTAGATGATTTCTAAGACTCTTTCCTTTTTAACATATTTGAATCAATTCAATTTTGTTTTGTGGAAGTTTTCCTAATACTTTCAACACCATGAAAATATCCAAGGCTTCATATGTACCTTTACCAAAGAAGACTGACATGAGCTTTACAATCTAGTGAAGTGATATTCATAGAAAAGATCCCTCTGAACTCAGACTATGTTTCATTAATGTTATGGATGTGGGGTTTGCAGTTATGATTTTATACTTTATGTTTTCCAGTTCTTTTTTGATATCCTAAAAAACTTTGAAAAATCAAGGTTGATCAGTCCATCAGAGATCAGTACAACAATCATCTGCAAATTACAATTCCTTTTGATACTTTAAGGTTCCTCTCCCACCCTCAGGAATACACTGTAATTTCAATGACATACTCTTTATAAACAGAACACAGAAATGAATGGTACTTGGGGAATGGATAAGAATTTGTCTTTGCAAAATAAGAGACTCTCAAGTTGCACATTCTTATGATAATCTGCACAGAATGAAGAGTATTGTGGGTCTCTAGCATCTTGCAGTGGGATTTCTTCCTCCTAAGGTAACTAAGAATGGCATGCTGTCTCATCACTGTGGTACAAGGACCAAGACTAGAACAATGTCAAAATCCTCACAACCTCCTCCAATTTTCTCCATTCTGCTCAAGGCTTCAACTTCACTTCAGCCCATCAGATGCCCATGCTGCCAACAGATGGCCCAGTTTTAGAATGCTCCTGTAGTAGAGTCTCCTGATTATAATTTCCTCAACTTCCCTTCCCACCTGAAAATCTCTAACATTACTCATACTACATTCTGCATTACACAGAGGAAGCCACCAGGGCTTAACAGTCAGACAGATCTGCCCAGGTCCATTACTTGTGCAAGTTATTTAATATCTCTGATCTTCAATTTCTATAAACTGGGACTAATACTTCCTCCTGAGGATAGTGTATGCAGCTGAGATAAAGTATTCCTCTCTATACAAGTGTGCTTAGTAGATTGGCTCTAGTTGGCACATATTATGCGCTCAATATTTTTCTTCTGATCTCTGAAGAAAAAGTGTCTTTCCTCCTTAGCAAGGCTAATTTCTCCCATCTTCTCCAGGATCATCATATGTCCTCCACTCCTGCTCAGCTTTGTAATCATTAAAACAAATTTCCTCCTGTGCTTACCAGCATGTTCAGATATACCCTTTTTAGTGTACAACTCTGTGAGTTTTAACAAATGTGTACTGTTATGTAACTACCACCATAATAAACACAAAGAAAGTAGAATTAATCCCTCAGATTCTTCTGTGTCTTCTCCTCACCCCCAGCTCTGGCAATCATTGGTCTGTTTTCTGTCCCTGTTGTTTTGCCTTTGCACATATGTCATATAAATGGAATCAAACAAAATGTAGCCTTTTGAGCCTAACTTCTTTCATTTAGTATAATGGTTTGAGATTCATCCATTTTGTTACATGTATTAGTCATTTGATCCTTCTAAGTATTATTCTATGGAATGGAGACACCATAGTGTGTTTTCCAGTTGTGCGTGTTTTCCATTCTCCAGTTGAGAGGCATTTGAGTTTTTCTTTTTCTTTTTAAATTTTATTTATTTATTTATTTGGCTGCATTGGGCCTTCCTTGCTGCTTGCGGGCTTTCTCTAGTTGCAGCGAGCAGGGGCTACTCTTCATTGCGGTGCTCAGGCTTCTCACTGTGGTGGCTTCTCTTGTTGCGGAGCATGGGCTCTAGGCACACGGGCTTCAGTAGTTGTGGCACATGGGCTCAGTAGTTGTGGCTCGTGGGCTCCAGAATGCAGGCTCAGTATTTGTGGCTCACGGACTTAGTTGCTCTGCGGCATGTGGGATCTTCCTGGACCAGGGCCGAACCCGTGTCCCCTGCATTGGCAGGCGGATTCTTAACCACTGAGCTACCAGGGAAGTCCAGCATTTGAGTTTTTGACAATTATAAATAAACCGAAGCTGAGTTTTAAATTGCTTTGTTTTTTCAAATTTGTTTTCCAAATTTATTTTCATTTTTACATTTAGCTATTTAAGATTGAGAGCATTTGTCTCTTCCATCCCTACAAATCCATAAATTTATAGATTCCATTATGAATCTATGAATTTCATTTCTGCTTGCAAAGTGGCAATTTCTATCTGAGGTAACCTTCTTGTAATATTTTGCCAGACTCAGGCGATGTCAGCCAAAGCCTGCTACTATCATTCTGTTTGCCCTTCTTTTGCCTCAGGATAAAATGTTCATTAGATACGTAATCAGTCATCCACATCATTGTGGGCAATAGTTTTATGATAAGTTTTGCTACTGCAGAGCATGGAGAAATATTCCAACTTCCAGGAGTAATTTTCTTCCTACCTGCTTCTGAGCCTCCATGCCAATGCAAGAAATTGGGGGAGGGGGCATTACAATATCTCCAAAATTCTAGATATCAATTTTTACATTAATCATTTTACGCCGTGGTGGCAAACCCACCAGATATATAGTGACTTAACATAATAAAAATTTACTTTTCCCTTGTGCTTCCTGTCTAATGCAGGCAGGTAGGGTGTTCTACTCATGGTGCCACTCAAAGAGCCAGTCTGATAGAGAAACTATCTGACATGCACTTCATCACTCATCACTGCAAGAGCAGGAAAGGAAATGGTGAATTGCACGTTGACTGCCTAGGACAGACACACGTTACTTCTACGTGGAAGTGACACCTACTACTTATGCTTACATCTCATTGCCAAAACAGGTCACAAAGCCACACCTAACTTCAAAGATGGTGAGGAAATACAATCCTACCACCTACCCCAGAACAGAGAGCTAAAAGTCATTGAAGGACACTACTAATGGCTACTACAATGTCTCATTTCACCCCAAGCATTTAGCCAAGTTTTGTAACAACCCCCTTTTTTTTTTAAAGATTACATCCTTTGCCCAGCAATTTTAAATGCCACCTTTATTATCTGCTAAAATCTCATATGTAATAAGTCTGTTACTGGACTCTATTCCATTAACTTTTGCCACTTCCTGCATGTAACTGTACTCCAGTACCATACATATGAAACCTTTTGATAGTGGTAGGGCAGGTCCTTCTTCACTTTTTTATTTTGGAACTTTTACAGGCTGTCCTCACATGTTTATTCTTTATTAGACTTATTTTATCAATTGTAAATATACAAGTGATATATGAATAAAAATAATCCAACAATAAATAAATATATATAAATAAAGCATGAATGTCCCTCTTCAATCCCCTTTTCCATTCTCATTCTCCTGTTAAGAAGTAACTTTTGATCTGTATTCTGCCAGTTCTTTTTTTATACATGTACATGCATATTTTTTGTAGATTTACAATATACTGGTTTGCTGGATTAATATTGTTTAGTATAGGGCTTCCCTGGTGGCGCAGTGGTTGAGAATCTGCCTGCCAATGCAGGGGACACGGGTTCGAGCCCTGGTCTGGGAAGATCCCACATGCCGCGGAGCAACTAGGCCCGTGTGCCACAACTACTGAGCCTGCGCGTCTGGAGCCTGTGCCCCGCAACAAGAGAGGCCACGATAGTGAGAGGCCCGCGCACCGCGATGAAGAGTGGCCCCCGCTTGCCGCAACTAGAGAAAGCCCTCGCATAGAAACGAAGACCTAACACAGCAAAATAAATAAGTCAGGAGCTCTTTAAAAAAAACAAAAATTCATTAAAACAAAATATCGTTTAGTATAAATAGGATCATACTACACATATTGTTCAGCTACTTTTTCCTAATTTAATTTGGTTGTGGACAGGGAACATGATTTCGAAACTTTGAAATTTGTTAATATTTGTTTTATGGTTCAGCATATGATTTATCTTAGTGCATGTTCCATGCGCTCTTGAAAGAAATATATATTCAGCAGTTGTTGGATATAGTGTTTTGTAAATGTCACTTGGATCATGTTGATTTATAGTGTTGTTCAAATCTTATGTGATGACCTGCACTGATATTTTGTCTACTTATTCTACCAATTACTGGGAGAAGTATTAAAATCTTTAACTTTGGGGATTTATCTATTACTCCCTTTAATTCTGGCCATTTTTGCTTCACGTATTTTGAAATATTATCATTATTTTTTAATTAATTAATTAATTAATTTTTATTTTTGGCTGCGTTGGGTCTTCATTGCTGCACGTGGGCTTTCCCTAGTTGCGGCAGGCAGGGGCTACTCTTCATTTTGTTGCACGGCCTTCTCATTGCGGTAGCTTCTCTTGTTGTGGAGCATGGGCTCTTGGCTCACAGACTTCAGTAGTTGTGACCCACGGGCTCAGTAGTTGTGGCACACGGTCTTAGTTGCTCTGTGGCATGTGGGATCTTCCTGGACCAGGGCTCAAACCCGTGTCCCCTGCATTGGCAGGCGGATTCTTAACCACCGTGCCACCAGGGGAGTCCTTGAAATATTAAATGTATTCACTTTAGAATTTTTATGTCTTCTTGATGAACTGATCTTTTCGTGATTATAAAATGACCCTCTTTAAGTCTGACGATGCTTCTTGTCTTGAAGTCAGTATTGTCTGACGTTGCTATAGCATACCAGCTTCATATGTTTACTGTTTGGTGTATTTCCATCTTTTTATGTTCACTCTGTCTTTATTATTATTCAGTGGATCTCTTGTAGGCAGCAAATAGTTAGGGTTTGCTTTTTTATGCATTTTATAAACCCTGAATTCGCATTATTGATATAATTGAGATGAAATCTACTATCATGCTATTTGTTTTCTATTTGCTATTTGTTTATTTGTTCTTCCCTTTATGTCTTTTTTTGAGTTAATAAAATTTTTAATATCTCGTACTGTCTCTTCTATGGACTGTTTAGCTAATACAGCTTTGTGGAGTTTTGCTTTGCTTTGCTTTTTGGGTTTTGGCATGTTTCCTCTAGGGGTTATAGTATGCATCCTTAATTAATCACAGTCTTCTTGAATTAATATTATGTCACTTCACATATTGGGTAAGAAATAGTGGTAAAATTCAGTTTGCACTGTCCTTCTCCTTTGTGATACTGTGTCACATATTTATCTCTAAAAGTGTTATAAACCTCAGAATATACTGCTTTTACTTTTCTTTTAAGTATTTGATGACTTGAAGAATTTAAGAAAGGAATTAAGTTAATATTTTGTGTTTACCTGTGCATATAATATTTCCATTATTTTCCACTCCTTCCTATATACCTGAATTTCCATCTGGTATCAATTTCCTCAGTCTGAAGACATTCCTTTAGCATATCTTGTACTGTGGCAAATTCTTCTGGCAACAAGTTCTCTCAGCCTCCATTTATCTGAAAATGTATTATTTTTCTTTCATTTTCAAAAGATATTTTTGCTGGATCTAAAATTCTAGGTGAGACTTCTACTTACAGGCATGGGGGTATAAGATGGTCTAGAATTACCTCTTGCTGTCAACTAGAAAGTGGAAAAATTATAGAAAACAACTATTTTCAGGTAGTGGGCAATAGGTAAGACAGATCTGTGATCCTTAAGAAAGAAAATCAAATGAGGTGAGTCCTATCATGGCCCTGACCTCTGACTGGAAATTATTCCCAGAT
Organism: Balaenoptera acutorostrata; assembly: GCF_949987535.1. Taxonomy (NCBI): domain Eukaryota; kingdom Metazoa; phylum Chordata; class Mammalia; order Artiodactyla; family Balaenopteridae; genus Balaenoptera; species Balaenoptera acutorostrata. Next base: position 58,474,036 of record NC_080067.1, read on the forward strand.
TTTGGCATAAGGAAGGCAAATGCAGAAAGAGTCCAACAGTCTCACTGGATTGAGGAGAGAGATTGGAGACAAGTGCAGCTAGAATTTTCAGAAATCAGAATAAGGAGATACACAGAGAATGAGTTTTGTCAATCTGTATGGGGTCTCCTTCTTCCAAGGTTCAAACTCCCTCCAGTTTCTGATTTTGGTTGCCTTTAAACAATCTTGTTTCTAATGTTTTCCCCAGAATTTTATCATTGTTATCAGCAGGAGGATGAGTCTGATACTCCAGAACTCCTATGATTTTTTTTCACCTATTGATAGAAGCCAGGACTGCTATGAGTTTTTTTCACCTATGTCTTAGAGATCTTTTGCATCAATGTCACATATCACATCTCATTCTTTTCAGAGCCAGCATAGCATTCCATAACAGAAGCAGCATGATATATTTAACCATTCTTCAATGAAAGGCACTTAAGTTACTTACAAGATTTTACTATTAGAAATAATGTTATGATAAATAGCTTTACAAATATATCTTTTGCACTTGTTCTAACAATTTTTAAAGTTAGGATCCCAAAAGTGGAATTGCTGTGTCGAAGGGTCTAAACACTTAAAAACTTTAGAGATACTTATAAATAGGCTCTACCAAATTAAACTTTACAATGTATATGTCCCTTTTCATTTACTCCTCAAGAATAACTTTCAAATCAACCTATGAAATTCCACTTTTAACTATCATTAGAATCTTAATTTAGATTATCATTCTCTTATTTTATTTGTTTATTTGGTTCACATTTCTTTTCATTTTATTTTATATTTTTAACCCATTAGAATTTTTGTTGGTGGTAGTGCTGTTGGTGGTTGGCTCTACTGTTAATAAACTTGGTTTTATATTTCCAGTAAAAATTAATAAAGCACTAAATAGAGAAACTTTGAAAAACACAAAAGAAAATATTTTTAAATGAGGAAAAAGGTATTATTTTTCTTTCTTCTTAGGACATTTTGTTCCAATCTTTTTTTCTTTTTTTTTAATGCATAGGTTTTGGTTTTAAAAAAATTGATCATATTGTATATTTAATATTGCAAGATACATTTCTACTTAACATTACACAAGAAGAATTTCCTCTCTTGTTAAGTACTTGGATTCTTTTCAGTTTTGATTATTTTAAGTAACACTGCAATTATTTTGTACAATCCCTTTATAATAGTTTCCCAGAAGTGGAATTACCTGGTCAAAGTTTATTGATACATATTTAATAAATATTGTTAAATTACTTTCCAAAATGTTCCAATAGTTTACATTCACATTTCTTAAAGTGTCTATTTCATTACACCCTTGACAGTGATTTTTTAGAATTCTGATAATTTCATAGATAAAATATAAGGTTTCTCATTTTTTCTGTTTACAGTCATTTTATTACTTGTAAGTTCGGACATTGTTTTATAGGCTTATTAATCAGTTAATTTTCTTCTATTGAAAATTATTAATTTTTTCATTTATTTACTTTTGGTCCTCATCAATACTACTTTCATCTACTAATATCCCGATCACTGTCCCTCATTTATTAAGGGCTTTGTTAAATCACTCAGACTTGCTTAAGTTCCACAGCTATTCTGATTATCTACCAACGTCCATCTAATATCTTTGCCTCTCATTTTATTGACCTCCTCACTTCCAATGACTTCCATTTCCACTTCACATTCGCCACACTCTCCTGTCGCACTCATCACTGCAAATGCTTCATAAAGTCATAAATTCAAAATTTTCCTCTGACCTTAACCTCACTCGTCCTTCCATCTCTCCTATTTCATTATTACCATAATACTTTGTCTTCATCTAATTTCCAAGTACTGAAGAATCATCAACATTCTCTCGCTCCATCAAATCTATCTGTAATCTATCTGCGAAACACCCCTTATCTTCAGATCCCACATTGACTCCATGAAATATTTTCATAATTATCCTTTAGACCCTTATCTCTCTGGCTCATTTATCTTTTATTATATATATTCTTAAAAAATTCAACCCAACTCAGCTCACCTATCCTCCTCCTCTCTGACCAAACTTTGCTTGATAAGCACTGCTGATAATTGGCACCATTACAAATTCAAGATCTTTTGCCTCAACTGGTCTTTCAGTGCTTTTCAGGAATCCTTTATATTTCCTCTAGTTGCTCCTACTTTCTCCGGTCATCAACAATTACTACCACAAACTTTCTTCACTTTCTCAAACTACCAAGATACGTCTTCCAATGTCACTTTCAGAATATGAACTCAATCATTACTTATAGAAAACAGTAACCAAATCTTCCTCAGCTTCCTGTCGCTCTATTTTTATCTTATACTCCTCCATTGTTGCTCTTCTGCCTTCTCTGCTCCATCCATCGCTCCAGCTCTCTCATTTGTCTTCAATATCTGCAGTAATCAATTTTTTTGGTCAGCATTTAAATTTACTCATGTTTCTCTCACATTAAAGAGAGATAGAAGAAAGGAAGAAAAGGATAGGAGGGAGTTCAGGAGTGCAGGGGGGAGAAAGAGGGAACTTCATCTAGGACTCCACTAGCTAATATGCTTGCAGATAAAAGGTTATAATAAATATTTGTGGAATAAATGTTAAAGAGCATTAAGTTTCAGTGTGATAAACCTTGATACATGAGCTTCATGGTTTCAAGGAAAAAAACTCTACCATCCTTCTAGAACTGTAGGCATAACCAAACAATGCCCTAAAGGATGTACGTGACCCATCCATCTATTTTGTAACAACAAAGATTACACACAAACATAAAAGTAAAGTAGTATGCACTTGTATGTTTTCTAATCATATAGTGTATTTCTTTTTAAAGTTTAGCTTTTTCAGCAGACCTAGAAATGTTTATAAAGGGACAGAGAACTCCCTTAATTATTCTAAAGAATTCCAATATATAAATTAGTTTTACATTTTAATTACCTTATAAGCATAGTATTCCTGTATACTTGTATTTTGTTTTGTTCAAGATTTTTTAGTTTAGGTTAGAAAGAAAATTGCGTATTTCACAAACCTTAAAGCCTTTTACTTTGTGGCAACATTAAGGATAGTGATTTGCATTTTAAAATATTGTCATTAGTACACATCAAAATAGCATTTCTTCCATAAATCTGTTAATCTTACCTAATTACTTGATCTATCAATTATTTATGAGTTTAAGAATTTTATTCTTAAATTCTTTGTGTTCGAAGTGAATACATTGTAGATTAATTTTAATATCAGATACAAGAACTATAAGCTCACTGTACATATGGATTCTTGTGACTTCATATCACCTTTAAGAATAGATTCTCTAAAAAATTTCAAATATATACTGAAACCTGAAATTCATTGTTTTATGCACCAGATGTCACTGTTTCTCCATGCTAGTAAAACGGATCAACAAATTTTGGCAGTTAAAAAAACCAACTTAGCCTTTATTTCTATTCTAAAGTCTATATCCAACAGAAATATGTAAGTGTGTAAACCAAGGCAAAACCAAAGATGTTCATAGTGGTACTATGCATAATATTTAAAACTACAAATTACCCAAATGACAATCAAGAGTAGAATAGATATATACACTGGGGGTATATGCACGCAATGGAATACTATACAGCAATGAGAATAAAAAATCTGCAACCATGCACAACAAATCTCAAAAACATGTTGAGTGGAAGAAGTCAGACAAAAAAGAGTATATTGTATAATTCCATATATTTTATAAAATTCAAAAGCATGCAAAACTAACCTATGATTTAGAAGTCAGATTAGTGGTCACCCTTGAGGGGAGACTGTCAACTTGAAGAGGCCAAGAGGGGACTTCTGAGGGTGCTAGTAGTATTCTGTCTTTTGACCTGGCTGGTGGTTATAGGGGTTTACTCGATTCATTGAGCTATAATTTTATGATTTAGGCAATTTTATTTACATATGTTATACTTTAAAAGTTCAGTAAAAAAAACAAGTATGAAGAATTAATTGAAACTAGGTTAGTAAACCCTCTGAAGATTTACTCAAAATATAATCCAAATTTAATGATTAAATATGTTGAGTAAAATGCAAGAATTCCTGAGCTTTTCCCTTCAGTTGATTCCAAATCCCCAAATATTTTGCTTTGACTCCCACAGTTGCTCCCTGCGAAAGAGAAATCCCTTCACTGTGGCTTCCCGGTTCATCCTGCGACGTGCACCCTAATTGATCAGCTCTATTCTTCATTATCTCAACCACTTCCTCTCCACTGACACTTTCTCCATAGCAAATAAACCTGTTTAAGTTTCTCCCATCTTCAAAAACAAAAAAATCTTCTCTGCTTCTCATCTCCTGCTAGTTAGTATGCCATTGTCAGGGTAGAACAATACTTTTTTGCTACCCTCTTATGTTCAGTGTTTTGGGGCCTGCAAATTACAATGACAAAAGGCAGATTAGTAAGAGAAAAGACATTTTTCTTTTTTTCACAGTCAGTCTTCTTTGTCTCCATATCCTTGTCTCCCAAGGATATCTCCCATGGCAACACAGAAGTCCATGACGATTGTTCTCCCTTAGGTCACAAGTAGCCTCCATATTGCAGTTAGCTTTTGCAGTTAGCTTATTCCCTGAGGTATTAAAATACACTATTCACAACTATTTCTTGGGTACAGCTAAGCTGTCTGAAAAACCGTAATTGCTCACCTAATGTGTAATGGGGGAAAATTTAGTTCTATGTAATAATTTAAGCAACATCATTAGATCCTATTTTCTTCAGGCAAAAATTCCTAACTTCTCAGATATCTGTTGCCATCCCAGAAATCTCTCCAAGATGACATTTAGGTACAGAGTAGCATGTCGCTTATTGTATCTTTTTAGCAATGAGAAAAAATGGAGATTCTTTAATCCATGTAATGTACTTATGCTGTTTTGGCACTTTTCTCTCGTCTTAGTATTACCCTCTTGGGGAGGTTTTGGAAATATTGGAGTGAGGGGGAAAGTAATGTTGTTTGTCGCAAAGATTAGTAGATGATACTGGTATTCATTTGGGTGGAAGCAGGGCTGTTAGATGTTCTGCACAATAAGCACTGCCCCACATCCCATAAGACCTTAAAATGTACCACCAAATCTTCCCATAGATTAAAAACCTTTTTATAACAATAGGACTCTGAAACCTAACTTCATTGTATATATTTAAAAAACTATATTTCTTGCAAGTTTAACATATATTGAATTTTCCAATAAAGCTATTACTGTGTAAACTGAGGGAAGATATAGCTAAGAGTGTTCACCATTGCTGAAATTCACAATGACAGTACTACTTATAATACTTGATTTGTCATTAAAACATGTCTTATCAGTCCAGATTTGTGGTATAGCATTCACAATTATTGTACATATGGTACAAACAATTGTCCACTTTGTTATATAGTCTAGTAACTAAGGGGATGGAACATTCACATATTGAAGTACATACTATTTTATTGTAAATTGCATTTTTTTCTCCCTTATGTCAGGTTAAACATATTGATTCATTAATTTTGTTATTGTGTAGGTAGGCTATATTAACTATGAATTTAACTTTCACACGATAAAGAGAATATTCAAAATATTTGTTAAAAGGGGAGCCATTGGATATAATAGGTTGACAATCATTGGTATAATTTCTAGATCAGCCACTCTCTACTTAGTGACAGTCAAGTGATGCTACCTGGCTGACCATGACCTTCTTCTAGTTTCACAAATAATTCATGATGATGGCCAGAGGGCAGAAGAGAGACTTACTCATAAAAGATTCTCGTTTTAAAGTTGATTGTCTCTTCAATACCCCAGTTACCTCAGTCTGTCCAGTACCTGAGGTATGTCCTAAGTGGGTATTTGCAATAACTCCAATAATTTTGATCTCCTGCCCCATCTCTTGACTATCATTAACCACGATTCTCTTTTATGGGTAGAGGCTAAACTCAGTTTAAATCAGGCATTTAAACTATCCAACTATTAGGAAAAGGGATAAAGTGTTCTGGTGGATAAATAAATAAAATAAATAGCTCTCTTGGTGATGGAGGGAGTGCAAAACTAATTATCTGTACCAGGCACAGATCTAAAAACTTTGATGTATTCCCTCATTTTATCCCTGCTATGAGGGAAATACATATTATAATCTCCTTTTTACAGATAAGGTAATTTAGGCACAGAGAAATTAAGTAACTTGCACAGGATGACATAATTTTTTTAAATGAAGAACATTGGAAATATGAATTACCAATGTCCTACTTATGTCTAGGGAAATTCAATCTTAACATGAGAGTCAACAATTTAAAAAAACAAAACAAAAAAAACCACCAAAAAACCCCAATATATAGACCTCTAACACAAACAGTAAATTAATGTAGGATGATGTGGTTGAGTCTATTGTTGCATGAAATAGGGAGATAAGATATAACTGGAGCTATCAAATTTGGTTTCTGTTTTTGCTTACTGATATTTTTCTTTACAGAATTTCAGTTTAACAGTCAGGAAGTAGGAGAGGAGAGAGATGTGATAGTAACCTAGGGTAGTGAAACTTTGTCAGAATGAACAGGGATGGTTAAAGGAGATATAACTGGATTTAAGGAAAATCTTTTATATGGAACCTACATTCTCTTTCACAAAAAGCTTGTAATGTTTGTTCATACTCTGTCTTCAAGCAGTTCAGACAGGTCACATGGAAATTTACAGAGGCTGGTACACAAAGGCTTATAAATGCAAACTTCAAAAGAGTATCTGCGAAGCTTGCATGCTATGAATCTATAAAGTAGGTATCTGGGTTAAGACTGTAAGCTTTTGGAACAACACAAAAAGCCATAAAAGAGGCTTTTAGCTGTTGCCTGGTGGTTTTGAATTTGGGAGGTACAGGTAGGGGGTGAAACTTATGGAGAGCCCTGGAATGATATTTTCCAAGTTTACATCTTAAGAACCAGGTAAAAATATATGCAATTTTCAACTGCACACGCCTCCCCCACTCTCCCCAATAAAAAAAGATTTGGTAATTTCTGATGGGGCAGTTTCAATCCAGCATTTTAAGAACATGGACTAAGGAACCAGACTATCTGGGTTCAAATCCAAAATCCAAAATCATGGTAGGTCAAAAATGAATAAAAGTGGTTTACCTGTACAAGAAAAGAGAGAACAGGAGAGACAGCTCAGGATGAAAGCTAGTTTTGAATACAAAATTATATAAATGTCATACATATATTTTGAAAAAATAATAAATCAGGATGACAGAACAAACCATGCCCCATATTTGAAAACAAATTGAAACAACCTAAGTGACAAATTGTCAACCTAAGTGTATATCTGGTTGGTAGCATAACTGAATGGACAAGAATTATTCCAAATAAGTGTAAAACACAATATTTTGACTCTACATCCCTAGTGGACATATCCTAAGGGAAACAAAGAAACAATACAAAAAGCACACTGAAATTGTATTCAGTGCTCTTCTGAATAGTAATGTTGATATCATTATTCTGGTATTTCATATAATGGTATTATTATTTTGAAACTAATATATGTATTATATATGCACATTGATAAAGCAAATGAATAATTATATTTATATCATTAAGAAACAAGGTTTTTCAAAGTAACAAAAAAGATACAAATATAAAATCAAATAGATAAGTAAAACAAATAACAAACTTATGCTTTATTTATTTATTTCTAAAAAAAAATTTGTTTTCTAGCACCATTTGCAAAAGGTGCAAGAAACTGTGCAATGAAAAGACAATGACTGCAATCATTATCAAAATGATATCAAAATATGTCTCTCATATATATATGATTCATACATATATAAATCATATATATGGTTTATATAAGGAAGGAAGGAGGAAGGGCACAACTTTTGAAAGAATGACATAGCCAGAGGACAAACTGATTAGAACCAAATGGATCCAAGATGGTGGGCAAGTCGACTTTTTTTACTAGACCTTGAGCCTCAGTATCAGCAAGCTCACATCAGCAAGCTAAATGACACACCCACAGGTGCCATGACAGTCCCAAGACCTACCATAAGGACCAAAAAGTGGGCGGTGGCCCAATTCCTGGAAATCCCCACCCCTTCCTAAAATAGCTGGAATACTCTTCCCATTCATTAGCCTATGAAATTACCCACTCCCATAAAAACTAACAACCCCATACCCTGGTGCCTTTCTCACATTCTGAGATGGCCCACACTCTGTCTGTGGAGTGTGTTTCTCTCTAAATAAATCCACTTCTTACCTATCACTTTGTCTCTCACTGAATTCTTTCTGCAATGAGACATCAAGAACTTGAGCTTCATTAAGTCCTGAAACCAGGTGTGTGATCTCAGTTGGAAGACTGTGGGTTTTGGCCGGGTTCGAGTCCCAGCCACGTGGGTTCAAGTCCCAATCTGGGTTTTGGCTGGGTTCAAGTACGGACACGTGGGTTCAAGTCCCAATCTGAGGTGCACAGTTTCAAAAGTAGGACAATCATATTATGTTCTTCTTGATAAGATGCAATAGGTAGTACACATAATATCATCTTTCTGTGGTTTGTTATCCAAAAGAGAAAGAGAGAGAAAGCAAAGCTGAGCTAATCAAGTCTGGATCTACTGCCAGATTACTGTAAAAACGTGAGTGTGAAGGAACATGTTAATTAATACCACACTGATATAATCAGTCCAGTGGAAAATGGGAGAAATTCTGCAGTACAAATGATCTGGTGCTTTAATGAGAAATGGCATAAAAGGATGGAAGTGGGGGGTGGGAGGGTCGTTAGCATGCAAAACAAAGATGCTCACACTGTATGCCCGCTGTCATAGCTCTAAACACAGGCCCCAGTCTTCCAACTGTGCTCTTTTCAGACTTCTGACCGAACGGCTAACCCATTCAGCACTGCCTAAGAGTCCAGTTATACCCTTACTTTGGACCACTTCTCTCTCTACACAAAGTAAATGACCAGATGCCCTGGCTGAAGCTCTGCCCTTTGAGAGGATTTCCCCTTACCTCTTTCAGGACCATTCTGGAGTAGGAGATGTAGGTTAAAAAAAAAAAAAAAAAGTTTATTTTCAGCTTGCAACCATATGCCAAGAAAATCCATTCATGAATCAAGTCCAAACTTCCTTCCTCTATCAGCTGGTAACGGAGAACCCCTCCCAAGAAGCTGAAGGAGAGCTGTTAATGCAGCAGTTGCAGCTGACATGGGAGTCTGGGCCATTTGTTCTTATAGGTTACTTATGTTCTCTGGACCTATGTGAGCCTGAACATTGATAGACCACTTCCATCTTACAACAGATTGCTGCAGGGCTCGCCCAATTTTATGACTTGATAGGTCAAGATTGATAATTTTTACTACTTGGTTATTTGATGTTCTCAGGTCAGAAGCTCAGTTTCTATCTGAGTTCAGTAGTATGCCAGGAGCTGTTTTTGAATTCTGGATAGCTTTCTCTTACAGATGGTATATCCATCTTAGTCCTATTGAAAGAGAGAAATGACAGAGTAATTTGAATAGGAAAAGTGTAATACAAAAAAATTATCAACTATAGGTCCTACAACTAGTGAGAAGTGAACGAGGATTCTAATGCAGATATTTGTAGCTCCAGTACCCACACTCTCTCCACCAGATCTTCCAACTTTTGGCCTCTTATAATTCCTATTTGCAGGGCAGTTCAGGCAAATATTTCTGGAGACCTCAGTACTAAGGATATAAAACAATTGCTGAAAATTTACCCTAACCAGGGGAATTATTTCCCCATGGACCACACTCTGGGGTGATTGTATGAGTCCAGGATTCATCCAGCAAATATGTCTGCAGTTAAAATTTCATTCTGCAGAATGTTGGGGAATCCTGCCTGCACCTCTAACTTAGACATTAGTGTTAGAAATGTCTTAATAGTGAGTTTCTCTTTGTATTTCATCATCTACTGGATGGATATTTTAGAACAAGTCAAAAGCAAACATTTTTGTGTCACATTGACCCTCCATATACAATGTCTTCTGGTTATACCCACACCTGAACTGATGACAGTGAGGTTTCCCCTCATAGGACCTGTCAATATGCTGTGATTATTAACCAGATCTCCTATTCTAATTGAGGGAACCAAGATGGGACTCTGGGTCCAGCATAAATTCAGACCATTTAGCCAAAATTCCTCAATACGTGCATTTCTCTTTCCCCAGAGTATGTTTATCTAAGTAAATAGCCATAGATACCTTTAAATAATGATGGAGGAATCATGGCTGTATATATTTGCTGTGATATTGTTGAGTTAGTCTTCTTGAGACGCCTCTTTTTCAGCCAATGAGTTGTGGCTCTAAGAACTAGCTAATGTCTAAAAATTGGGAATGAGACAGTAATTGCAGCAATTGTAGGGATGTAAAATTTTCCTACAAAGATGAGGAAATGAATACCTAAATATAATAACTCAATCTACCACATCTATCTATACAACTAATACTAACATTAAAAATGTTAGATAGCATTCCCATTATGGAAATCTTTAGGATACATTTTATGTATTGTTTCATCTAATACTTACAAAAAAGGATAAAAAGACAACATAAGGAACATCATGACCTAACTGCCATTTTCCTCTCCTTCTTTTCTCATACTCTGAGTCTAAAGTAATTAATACAAATAAACAAATGAATGTTTTTGAAGGCTCTGGCTCTGTTGAGATCTGCAGTAGATTCCTTGTTGTCTCTTATTTTCATTCTCTTCTTTCCATGTATTATAATAAAGTTTTAAGTGGCCACATATTTGCCCAACTAAAGATTATAGTTTCCAGATATCTTGTAGTTAAGGGTGACCACATGACAGAGATTTGGCTAAAAAGATGTAAAAAAACAAGTACCATGTATCACTCTGAGTCTTATACTAAATAGAATTGGGGATAGGCTCCTCTTTCCACTGGTTGGGATATTGCAAGCATTGGAGCATCTTCCTTGTATTATATATAGAGGTCTAAGCCATGAGTTGAGCATGGCAGAGATGACTACAAGGCCAAGACTGCCTGCTTACCTTTGGACACATACATGAACAAGGAATAAATTCTATCTTATTGGAGCTTCTTGGTTCCTTTGTCATAGTAACCTAGTTTGCAACCTAAATAATACAGGGCCCTAGAGAAGAACACGAGTGTATTGTGTTTCCCCTTCTTGTATTCCTTCTCACTCTGTTGGTAGGCATTTCTGAAACAGAGCCTGGGGTGAGGACAGGAAATCTTTGAATCCTATTAAGAGACTGGTATTCAGAAATGAGCAGACCTATGAGAAAAAGGTTGTCATTGACCACGCATAAAAATGTGAGGTCTCTAAATTAGTCCACAACCAGGCTCCTACTTCTCCTTATCCTGCTTTTTTTTTATTAGTATTTTACATTAATTTATAAAAGTAAGAGAAACTGGTATTAATCCGGTCACGGGTTTAATTTTTAGAAGTATTTAGAAATGTTTAAAAATAAACAGAAGTATAATTTGTAAAAAAGGCATCTGACTATAAATGAGACCCATTTAATCTTGGGAGAAAAACTGATAACAAAGCTTTTCTTTTTAATTAGTTGCTTTGGACACCAATGCTTATATTATCAGGCAGCTCAAGATCTCCTTCATAAGGCCTTCTTCCCTCATGTATTGTCCAAAATTCCAGGCAGAGTGAGAGAAATGGAAAGTGTGACCAGTCCCATAAGGGGACCATATTGGGTTTGCTATTGTTCCCACTGCCACTTAAACTGGTTCTTTAAACATTGTCCTGCCCAGATAGAAGCATCCCTGGCCCGTGTTACTGCCCTCAGTGACCTAGTTCCCAGCATAGGCTTCAGGAAGGCACTATGCCCAAGCCCGCAAGGTGAGATTTCGAGGCTCAGTTATTGGGACCAATATGCATAGGCAAATGGGGCTGATCAATGTTATGGCAAGGGTCACAAGCATCTACTCTAAGGAGATTTCCTGCATTTGCCTGGGCCAAGGAGAAATTGGAAGTGTCTTTTGATACTGCGTAAATGAATTAGTGTTTTTAAAAACTTTTAAAAACTCCTGGAAGGATAGATGTCAAAATATATCATTTGTAGTGTCTGCATGTTGAAATTGTGCTTGATTTTTACTTTGTTTCTGTATTTTCTAAACATCTTCAATTAAAAAAAAACTTTTGTAATAAGATTTTTAATGTTATGAAATTTTTTTTTTTGAAGAATAATAAGAAATGGCCTCTTTAAAAAAGTAGCTTGGTGGTTTGGACACATGACAGAATGTAGGACACAGGCATATAGCCACTCTGTAAACTGTAAAGTCAGGCACATCCAGAGGATAAAACCACTAAGATTTGTTTCTTTGAAGCAGAAGCCACTAGACTCTATAAGGTGGTAAGAACATTTAAACAATATTTTTGACAAGTTGCTGGAGGCTTCTTGTACACTAGCTTGGGAGTGAAAGATTTCCATAGTCATAGGAGGGCCCCCACGTACTTGCAGGCTTTTTCTCAGGAGCCTTGCCAGGTTCTCAAAGGAGGAATCCAAAAAAGCCACCACGTGAAATTGCCAAAGAGAGAGAAAGAGTAGCGATGGTGAAAACCTCCCAAAGTTTTCTTCATAACAAAGGACTAATCTGAAATTTAGTCCCATCTGGAGAAAGGAAACTCTGCCCTAATCCAGCTCTATCCAGCCTTCCTGTTTCATCTAAGCAGGAAGGGAAGAAGCCATTGTCAAGATGGGAGAAAGCTTAGAGGAAAGAGTCTGGGAATGTTGTTCCTAGAGAAGGTTGGAGTATTAGAGTGGGAGGGAACAGATAGGCAAGCAGGAAGATTAGGATGAATCACAAGACAAATGGTACTGGGTTAGAATCAGAACTCTGTATGCTGCAGGGCCTAGAACTGATGACACCTCAGTAGCAATGAGCACTCCCAACGTAGGTTTCTCAGACCCGATGATGACTGGCCCCACCCTTTCTTATTCTGGGATTAATGAAAATACTCTGTCTTCTAGGTTTTTTGAGAATGTCCATTTTGTATTGTTAATTGCTACATTTATTTTTGTGTTATTTTCTTTGCATTTTTAAATATTCTAAAGTATAAGTTAGGCCCTGAACCAAGATGGTGGAGTAGAAGGACGAGCTCTCACTCCCTCTTGCGAGAACACCAGAATCACAACTGCTGAACAGTCATCGACAGGAAGACACTGGAACTCACCAAAAAAAGATACCCCACAGCCAAAGACAAAGGAGAAGCAAAAATGAGCCGGTAGGAGGGGTGCAATCACAATAAAATCAAATCCCATAACTGCTGGGTAGGTGACCCACAAACTGGAGAACACTTATACCACAGAAGTCCACCCACTGGAGTGAAGGTTCTGAGCCCCACGTCAGGCTTCCTAACCTGGGGGTTGGGCAACGGGAGGAGGAATTTCTAGAGAATCAGACTTTGAAGCTAGCGGGATTTGATTGCAGGACTCTGACAGGACTGGGGGAAACAGAGACTCCACTCTTGGAGGGTGCGCATTGGGACCCAGGGGAAGGAGCAGTGACCCCAGCGGAGACTGAACCAGACTACCTGCTAGTGTTGGAGGGTCTCCTGCAGAGGTGGAGGGCGGCTGTGGCTCACCATGGGGACAAGGACACTGGCAGCAGAAGTTCTACAAAGTACTCCTTGGCGTGAGCCCTCCCAGAGTCCGCCATTAGTCCCACCAAAGAGCCCGGGTAGGCTCCAGTGTTGGGTCGCCTCAGGCCAAACAACCAACAGGGAGGGAACCCAGCCCAACCCATCAGAAGACAAGTGGATTAAAGTTTTACTGAGCTCTGCTCACCACAGCAACACCCAGCTCTACCCACCACGAACTCCTCCCATCAGGAAATTTGCATAAGCCTCTTAGATAGTCTCATCCACCAGATGGCAGACAGCAGAAGCAAGAAGAACTACAATCCTGCAGCCTGTGGGAAAAAATCCACATTCACAGAAAGATAGACAAGATGAAAAGGCAGAGGGCTATGTACCGGATGAAGGAACAAGATAAAACCCCAGAAAAACAACTAAATGAAGTGGAGATAGGCAACCTTCCAGGAAAAGAATTCAGAATAATGATAGTGAAGATGATCCAGGACTTCAGAAAAAGAATGGAGGCAAAGATTGAGAATATGCAAGAAATGTTTAACAAACACCTAGAACAATTAAAGAACAAACAAACAGAGATGAACAATACAATAACTGAAATGAAAGCTACACTAGAAGGAATCAATAGCAGAATAACTGAGGCAGAAGAACGGATAAGTAACCTGGAAGACAGAATGCTGGAATTCACTACTGCGGAACAGAATAAAGAAAAAAGAATGAAAAGGAATGAAGACAGCCTAAGAGACCTCTGGGACAACATTAAACGCAACAACATTTGCATTATAGGGGTCCCAGAAGGAGAAGAGAGAGAGAAAGGACCAGAGAAAATATTTGAAGTGATTATAGTCAAAAACTTCCCTAACATGGGAAAGGAAATAGCCACCCAAGTCCAGGAAACACAGAGAGTCCCATATAGGATAAATCCAAGGAGAAACACACCGAGACACATAGTAATCAAATTGACAAAAATTAAAGTCAAAGAAAAATTATTGAAAGCAGCAAGGGAAAAATGACAAATAACATAAAAGGGAACTCCCATAAGGTTAACAGCTGATTTCTCAGCAGAAACTCTACAAGCCAGAAGGGAGTGGCATGATATGCTTAAAGTGATGAAAGAGAAGAACGTACAACCAAGATTACTCTAGCCGGCAAGGATCTCATTCAGATTTGAAGGAGAAATCAAAAGCTTTACAGACAACCAAAAGCTAAGAGAATTCAGCACCACAAAACCAGCTCTACAACAAATGCTAAAGGAACTTCTCTAAGTGGGAAACACAAGAGAAGAAAAGGACCTACAAAAACAAACCCAAAACAATTAAGAAAATGGTCATAGGAACATACATATCGATAATTACCTTAAACGTGAATGGATTAAATGTTCCAACCAAAAGACACAGGCTTGCTGAATGGATACAAAAACAAGACCCATATATATGCTGTCCACAAGAGACCCACTTCAGACATAGGGACACATACAGACTGAAAATCAGGGGATGGAAAAAGATATTCCATGCAAATGGAAATCAAAAGAAAGCTGGAGTAGCTATACTCATATCAGATAAAATAGACTTTAAAATAAAGAATGTTACAAGAGACAAGGAAGGACACTACATAATGATCAAGGGATCAATCCAAGAAGATAATAACAATTATAAATATATATGCACCCAACATAGGAGCACCTCAATACATAAGGCAACTGCTAACAGTTATAAAAGAGGAAATCGACAGTAACACAATAATAGTGGGGGACTTTAACACCTCACTCACACCAATGGACAGATCATCCAAAGTGAAAATAAATAAGGAAACAGAAGCTTTAAATGACACAATAGACCAGATAGATTTAATTGATATTTATAGGATATTCCATCCAAAAACAGCAGATTACACTTTCTTCTCAAGTGTGCACGGAACATTCTCCAGGATAAATCACATCTTGGGTCACAAACCAAGCCTCAGTAAATTTAAGAAAATTGAAATCATATCAAGCATATTTTCGGACCACAACGCTATGAGATTAGAAATGAATTACAGGGGAAAAAACGTAAAAAACACAAACACATGGAGGCTAAACAATACGTTACTAAATAACCAAGAGATCACTGAAGAAATCAAAGAGGAATCAAAAAATACCTAGAGACAAATGGCAATGAAAACACAATGATCCAAAACCTATGGGATGCAGCAAAAGCAGTTCTAACTGGGAAATTTATAGCTATACAAGCCTACCTCAAGAAACAAGAAAAATGTCAAATAAACAATTTAACCTTACACCTAAAGGAACTAGAGAAAGAAGAACAAACAAAACCTAAAGTTAGCAGAAGGAAAAAAAATCATAAAGATCAGAGCAGAAATCAACGAAATACTGATATATATGCCTGGGTGATGATGATAGTCGTAATGACGATCTATTCAGCATCTACTATGTACTAGGTGCATCCATGTTTCATTTATTTTCATAGTCTTTTAAAGTAGATTTTTTCTCCCTTTTACATATGAAAAAACTGAGATTCAAAGAGGTTAAGTGATTTGTCCAAAGTTATATACTCAATAAAAAGGACTTGGTGCTCTGTATTCATGATTTTCAGTAATACTTTTTAATTAATTAATTTATTTATTTGGCAAAAGCTACATCTATGAAGCCCCTGGTAGAGTTAAAAATTTGAAGGGAAAACAGAAATGAAAATCTATGCTCAACTGATTTGAGGAGCAATTGGTTCTACACCTTTCAAGACAGATGAAAATGCATTCTCTCATCCTACCTGGATGACTGCCTAAAGATGTTCCTCGACTGTTGGAAGGCCCACCTCTGAACCAAAATGACTTGTCTTTAGAGATCTATATCTTAATGTTGACCAAAGATTAGAGAAGCTTCCCTGAAAGAACTGGGATTATGAGGAAATGGTAGAAACATAGGGCACCTTGGGGAGAGAGAGACTGCCTTATTCTGATAGAGAAATATTCTCCTCAGGCACAGCCAGTTCAGAAAGAAATGCACAAAATCCCTTTGGCCTGAATCAAGGGGAAGGAAGAGGCAGTTTGAATTTATCTGCAGTAAATTTGCCAGTTGATCACTCAAAATTACCAGTTTCTTTTGAGCCTATATGCATTTTTTAAATAAGTTTTTCCACCCTTAAACAGTTATACCCACAATTCATGCCTGCTAGACCAAAAACAAAGGTGGGTAGAGGATATCCTTTTATTCTGAGATAATTTTTTTTTCTGAGGAGATGTTGAACAAATGCATTATTTGGGCCTTTAACTGGAAATCTATCAACTTTACATTAGGTTCTGACTCCATAAATTGAAGTTAATTTATTCATTCATTCAACAACTATTTATCAAGTGTCCATTATGTATCAGACTAGGTACTGGGGATATCAAGACTGATATGGTTCTTGCACTTATGCAGCTGCATATTCTAGTGGGAAACACAGAGCAGTGAACAGATATTGGCAAAATAGTAGCATAAGTGCTGCGCTAGGGAAGATTCAAGTTGACAGAGGGGCATAGAGGTACACACAATACAACTTAAGAGCTGGAATAGTCTCTATTATAGCTGGAGATGAGTATATGAGACGAGAATTCATAAGAGATGAAACTGAACAAGTAAAATGGGTCTAAGTCATGTAGAGCCTTACAAGGAAGGAAATATGGATTTATCCTAAAAGCAACTGGAAAACATTGAATGGTCAGAAGCAGGGGAAGGAGTGAAAGAATAAGACTTCTGGGTTGGACTCTCTCTGGAGACAGTTAAGATTGCTGTAATCCAGGCTGAATGACGGTGACCTGAAGTAGAGTAGTGTTAGCTGGCATGGAGAAAAGTAGATGAATTTAAAAGACTTTTGGAGATATAATTATTTTAAAAAATGATTATTAATTGGGTACTGTGGACAAAAGAGAGAGAGAAGAATCAACGTTCAGGTTTCTGGTTTGAGTAACCATGGTAGTGCCATTGATCACAGGGAGAAAATAGGGTTTGGGGAGAAGATGGTAAATTCAAATTTGAACATATTGAATTTGAGTATGTGTGATACATTCGAGTAGACTGGTTCAGCAGGCACTTGTGGAATATGAATTTGAAGTTTAGAAAAGAGCTCTTGACTGGAGATATGGATTTGAGAATCCTTAGTCTATAATAAATCTTTCAGATGATAAAATATATATGTTAGTGTTCTCAGCACAGTCAGAGTGCATTGTGGAAAGTGGGGAGAGAAGTTAACCAAGCCTTTCATGAATTCACATGGACAAATTACAACTCTCTGAGTATCTGTTTCTTTATCAGTAAAACAGGACAACATAAAAGAAGAGGGCAGCTATTTCTAATTGATCTTCCCACATGATCTGGTAGTTTCTAGGCTCATATGTATTAATAGATGTAAAGAGCTTCAACAGTTGCTGGTGCTATGCCACTAGTTTTGTTAAATTACAGTCCCCTTAGTTTACATTCTGCCATAATTTAAAGTGGCAGCAGTTGTCACAGAATTGTTTTGCAACAATGAAGGACTATCTTATTGGATATCTTCTCGTTCCTATACTCATGAACACTTGAGTGAGCATTTTCTAAAAGTGGAATTGTTGAGTCAATGGGTTTATACATTTAAAATGTTACTCAATGTTGCCAAATTGCCTTTCAAAACACTGAGTATAGCTGATTCCCTACATCTTCACCAACACTGGGTATTAGCAAGATGATCTTTGGTGATCTTGTATTTTCCCTATATATTAATTTTTTCATTAAATTCACCAACTTCGTAAAATAGATAGCTAGTGGGAAGCAGCCACATAGCACAGGGAGATCAGCTCGGTGCTTTGTGTCCACCTAGAAGGGTGGGATAGGGAGGGTGGGAGGGAGATGCAAGAGGGAGGAAATATGGGGATATATGTATATGTATAGTTGATTCACATTGTTATACATCAGAAACTAACACACCATTGTAAAGCAATTGTACTCCAATAAAGATGTTAAAAAAAAAGAAATAAACGAAATAGAAACAAAGAAAACAATAGCAAAGATCAATAAAACTAAAAGCTGGTTCTTTGAGAAGATAAACAAAATTGATAACGCATTAGTCAGACTCATCAAGAAAAAGGGGGCGAGGACTCAAATCAATACAATTAGAAATGAAAAAGGAGAAGTTACAAGAGACACCGCAGTAATACAAAGCATCCTAAGAGACTACTGCAAGCAACTCTATGCCAATAAAATGGACAACCTGGAAGAAATGGACAAATTCTTAAAAAGGTATAACCTTCCAAGACTGAACCAGGAAGAAATAGAAAATATGAACAGACCAATCACAAGTAATGAAATTGAAACTGTGATCAAAAATCTTCCAACAAACAAAAGTCCAGGACCAGATGGCTTCACAGGTGAATTCTATCAAACATTTAGAGAACAGCTAACACCCATCCTTCACAAACTCTTCCAAAAAATTGCAGAGGAAGGAACACTCCCAAACTCATTCTATGAGGCCACCATCACCCTGATACCAAAACCAGACAAAGATACTACAAAAACAGAAAATTACAGACCAATATCACTGATGAATATAGATGCAAAAATCCTCAACAAAATACTAGCAAACAGAATCCAACAGCACATTAAAAGGATCAGGTGGGATTTATACACCATGATCAGGTGGGATTTATCCCAGGGATGCAAGGATTCTTCAATATACGCAAATCAATCAATGTGATACACCATATGAACAAATTGAAGAAGAAAAAGCATATGATTATCTCAATAGATGCAGAAAAAGCTTTTGACAAAATTCAACACCCATTTATGATAAAACTCTTCAGAAAGTGGGCATAGAGGGAATCTACCTCAACATAATAAAGGCCATACATGACAAACCCACAGCAAACATCATTCTCAATAGTGAAAAACTGAGAGCATTTCCTCTAAGATCAGGAACAGGACAGGGATGTCCACTCTCACCACTATTATTCAACATAGTTTTGGAAGTCCTAGCCACGGCAATCAGAGAAGAAAAAGAAATAAAAGGAATACAAATTGGAAAAGAAGAAGTAAAACTGTCACTGTTTGCAGATGACATGATCCTATACAGAGAGAATCCTAAAGATGCCACCAGAAAACTACTAGAGCTAATCACTGAATTTGGTAAAGTTGCAGGATTCAAAATTAACGCACAGAAATCTCTTGCATTCCTATATACTAATGATGAAAAATCTGAAAGTGAAATTAAGGAAACAATCCCATTTAAAACTGCAACAAAAAGAATAAAATACCTAGGAACAAACCTGTGTAGGCAGACAAAAGACCTGTATGCAGAAAACTATAAGACACTGATGAAAGAAATTAAAGATGATACCAACAGATGGAGAGATTATACCATGTTCTTGGACTGGAAGACTCAATATTGTGAAAATGGCTATACTACTGAAAGCAATCTACAGATTCAATGCAATCCCTATCAAATTACTAATGGCATTTTTTACAGAACTAGAACAAAGAATCTTAAAATTTGTATGGAGACACAAAAGACTCCAAATAGCCAAAGCGGTCTTGGGGGAAAAAAGCAGAGCTGGAGGAATCAGACTCCCTGACTTCAGACTATACTACAAAGCTAAAGTAATCAAGACAATATGGTACTGGCACAAAAACAGAAATATTGAACAATGAAAATATTGATCAATCAAAGCCCAGAGATAAACCCACACACCTATGGTCAACTAATCTATGACAAAGGAGGCAAGAATATACAATGGAGAAAAGACAGTCTCTTCAATAAGGTGCTGGGAAAACTGGACAGCTACATGTAAAAGAATGAATTTAGAACACTCCCTAACACCATACACAAAAATAAACTCAAAATGGATTCGACACCTAAATGTAAGACCGGACACTACAAAAATCTTAGAGGAAAACATAGGAAGAACACTCTTTGACATAAATCACAGCAAGATCTTTTTTGATCCACCTCCGAGAGTAATGGGAATTAAAACAAAAATAAACAGATGGGACCTAATGAAACTTCAAAAGCTTTTGCACAGCAAAGGAAACCATAAACAAGACAAAAAGACAACCCTCAGAATGGGAGAAGATATTTGCAAACGAATCAATGGACAAAGGATTAATCTCCAAAATATATAAACAGCTCATGAAACTCAATATTAAAGAAACAAACAACCTAATCCAAAAATGGGCAGAAGCCCTAAATAGACATTTCTCCAAAGAAGACATACAGATGGCCAAGAAGCACATGAAAAGCTGCTCAACATCACTAATGATTAGAGAAATGTAAATCAGAAAGTACAATGAGGTATCACCTCACACCAGTTAAAATGGGCATCATTAGAAAATCTACAAACAACAAATGCTTGAGAGGATGTGGAGAAAAGGCAACCCTCTTGCACTGTTGGTGGGAATGTAAATTGATACAGCCACTATGGAGAACAGTATGGAGGTTCCTTAAAAAATTAAAAATAGAATTACCATATGATCCAGCAATCCCACTACTGGGCATATACCCAGAGAAAACCATAATTCAAAAAGACACATGCACCCCAATATTTATTGCAGCACAATTTAGAATAGCCAGGTCATGGAATCAACCTAAATACCCCTCGACAGATAAATGGATAAAGAAGAAGTGGTACATATATACAATGGAATATTACTCAGCCATAAAAAGGAACGAAATTAGGTCATTTTTTGAGACGTGGATGGATCTAGAGACTGTCATACAGAGTGAATTAAGTCAGAAAGAGAAAAACAAATATCGTATATTAACGCATCTATGTGGAACCTAGAAAAATGGTACAGATGAACCGGTTTGCAGGGCAGAAATTGAGACACAGATGTAGAGAACAAACGTATGGACACCAAGGGGGGAAAGCCGTGGGGGGGGGGGGTGGGGATGGTAGGATGAATTGGGCGATTGGGATTGACATGTATACACTGATGTGTATAAAATGGATGACTAATAAGAACCGCTTTATAAAAAAATAAATTAAATAAAATTCAAATAAATAGATAAATAAATAAAATATAAGTTAGAAGGCATGATGAAATAACCAGTAAAAGGGTGGTAAGTGAAAGCTTTGATTTCTGGATTCTTGGTTGCAAATGACAGAAATCCAACTGAAACCTTTTTAAGGAAAATAGGTATACATGGCTCATGTGCTTGGGAGGCTTAAGGGTGTGCACAGAGGTTAGGGCTGATATATCTGCCTCAACTCTGCTTTCCTCTAGAGATTCTCAACTCTTTGTCACTTAAGAATTATAATTGGTGTTCATGGATCAAGAATTTGCCTCTGGTCGTGGAGTCAGGGCTCTTTTCTAGATAGTTCTATCAAATTCATCTGGGGTGGAGAAAACCATTTTCCCAAAGGCAAGGACATATGGCAGGGGAAAAAGAAGTTATGTCCATTGCATAAACTGGAATGCTAGTATGGAAGATATGAAAGTTACATCAATAGTTATATCATATACTTAATGGAAAAATCATGAAAGTGATGAAACCTCAAATATGTATACTATATTAAGAAAGTTGGAGAGCAAGTGTTATGTAATATTTGGGATGCGTTATCTTGTCTTTACCTTTTGCAAGATTTATTAAGTTATTAAAACCATTCTGTATTCTAGTAGACTTCTTTTTTCTTAATCATTAGATGATCATTTTATTCTATTTCAAAGAAGACTCTAAATTATATTAAGAGTGTTTTGCTTGTAGCTATTTAAGACACGTTCTAGTATGGAAAAGTCTCACAGGTATTCATGCCAGGCCATCCGTCCAATAAACAGAGCTTGGGCTGTACATACCATTTAATATTTTTTTCTGGATCATTTGGTATATTGACAGAGCAGGAAAAGAGCTATTCTCAAGTCTCTTTTCCACCATACAGTCTAGCCATGTATCAATAATTTTTGTAAAAAATGGATTTTCAAGATGTGAGAATATTTTAAAGGCTTTATAATGTGATGAAAAAGAAAACTGGCAATTATACAGTTATTCGTTTAGTTAATAAATCACTCGGGAATACCAAAAGTATAAAAAGGAAAGAAGCAAATTATACTGTGCATTAGAGGAAAAGAGGAATAGAGAAAACTTGAGTTTAATTTTTTTGAGTAATTAAAATTTTGATTTCATGAATAGTCCTTCACGGATTCTTTAATGAAATATATCCTTTAGACAGATAGAGAGAAAGAAATCCTTTGAACTACTTGGATATTGATATTTTGAAAAAAAATGAATCAATAGGAATAGTAATAATAATAGTAATAGTAATAATAAACAGTAGTAGTAATAAAATTTTTTTAGAAATCCTCATTATTTCAGACATAGAAAATCATTTCTGAATGAAGATAGAAAACTTAATTCATAGATCAAACACAGAAAAATGTTTCTTAATATTATATGTTAAAGAAAAGAATAAAGTTTTTGTGTATAATAACTAAGTCCTTAGTTCCTTCATGGATCTTTAGAATTCTTTTATTTCTCATTGAAGGGAAATTTGTTGCTTGAATTAGTCAAAATAGGCCAAAAGCTATTACAAACAACACCAAAATGTCAGTGTCTTAATGCAATAAAAGTTTATTTCTCACACACAAGGTCCAAAGCGGATGTTCTAGATTCAGTGGCTCTCTGGTAGCCCTCCTCTAAGCAGAAGGTCAAGGTCCCAGGCTCCTTTCATCTCATGGCTCCTCCATGGAGGGTACAGAGATTGGACATCACAAGAAGGCACATTTATTCTGGGTATGGATTTGCTTTACCTGCCAGCAATGCTTGGCCAGCAGCACCATTCACGGACTTACAGAACACCTACATTCACCATCTTGAAATCCCACACAACATTGTTTCACAGCAAAATAAGTGAGGCAGAATGATATTCGCTGGTCCTTCCACATATGTCACTGACTGGGATGCAGCATACAGTATATGTTTTGAGCACATATGATGCTGTTTCTCCCAAAGTTGGAATGTATGGCTCCAGGAATCTAGAGGGAGAAATATGAGTGGCTTCTCTCATGACTACACTTAGTTATCTGCTTACAAAAGTTTGCTTCCCATCCCTGAAACTTTGGATGCTTCTGATTTAGTGATCTCAATTTCCAAGGAATTAAGGAATGTTACCACAAGGGGACATGACCACTGTTCCACTGAATTGGAAGTTGAGACTGCTCGCTGGCCATCCTGAGGTTTTCATATCACTGAATTAACTGTCAATGAGGGGGATACTTAATTAGCCGAAGCGATTGATCCTGATTATCAAGGAGAAATTAGGCTGCTGCTATACAATGTCCAGAGAGGATTATATCTGGAACCCAGCAGCTTCTCTGGGTTACCACTTACCATGTACATATTTAAGAGTAAAAATTAACGGAAAGCTATAGAAACGCAAAAGAGACAGAATTACTGAGGCATTAAATTCTTCAGGAATAAAGATCTGAGTCACTCTACCAGCTTAATAACCATAACCAGCAGAGATACCGGCTGAGGTACAATGGATAATGGAAGTTACAATTATCAACTTTCTCCTGACTGGTTACAAAAACAAGGACTCCAGCATTTTGTATATAGTATTTTCCCTCTTTCCTCCTTATGTCCTTATATTTTAAATAAAGTTTGGTGATGATTGTTAGTGCTTTTACTTTCATGCTCAGTTATAGAGTATTGCTGTTTGAATAAATGCAGAAGCATGAAGTTATTGCTCTACAAGTGAAAAAAATGTGAGGAGAGATGTGCACAGATGTTGAGATGACAAAGGTGAGGAATGTGCTGGGTGTTTGCCTATGGACTCTGCTCCAAATCCACCCTTCCACAGTGTCTTCTGTGAAGCTGGGGCTAGAATAGTTTACATTTCTGAGACACTGATGAATTTCTACTCACAGGCATCATGAAAGGGATTTTGGACAGTAAAAGAGGAGAGAAGGGACTTTCTTTTTCCCTGTCAGCATGGTTTGAGCAGCAGCAGAGAAGGTCTCAGTTGTCTCTTGCTGCTCCCCAAACTGGTCCTGTGTTGCTCACTCAGAGGTATCAGCTGCAGCCAAACATGCCCCTTGTTAAGAGGTCAGAGTACCATTCTTCTGGGGACCCTGTTCTGAGCTCCTAAGGTACGAGCAATAGCTGGGAGACACCCTGTAACAAAGAGCTCTGACTTCTCTTTTTGATCTTTGATTTCTGACTTTAAGCCTCACCTTCCCTTTCCTATTTGGCCCCATCTGTGAACAGGCTGATAAGAAAGCCCAGGGTGCCTCCTCCTTTTGCTCTGGTGGGCAATTTAACACCTTGCGAATCTCCAGCCCATGCACAGGAACTTTTTCCCCAGACCCACACCCCTAGAGCACCTATGAGTCATTCTAGAGGCCCAACCACTCCCTCTGCCTCCCCCCAAGTCAGCATGAACCTACTTGAGCCTACTCTTCTTTCCCCAGGGCTCCCTTGTATGTGTCATCAACTTTTTCTCAAATTCTCGTGGTGTGTGGAGTGTTATCAGCTTCTACATCTTACCCATAATTGGGAGGGAGTCCATTCCACCTTTATGAGGTAACCATAAAATATAGTTCCTCCTCAGAGGACTGAGAACCCAATCACACATGGTCACTCTCTGAGTTCCCAGGTTTTGGTAATCCATCTTTTCCCTTTTGTTTTCCTAGTGCATTTATTACTGCTGCATAACAAATTACCAAAAACTAGTGCCTTAAAGCATTTATTACTTCCCAGCTTCTACAGGTCAGGAATGGGGACACATTAACTTGGTGTCCCTGGATCAAAGTTTCTCATGAGGTTGCGTTCAAACTGTTGGCAGGCACTGCAGTCACATCTGCAGGCTTGACTGGGAAGAAAAATCAGCTTCCAATCTCTCTCATATGGTTTTTGGCAGGCCTCACTTCCTTGACACAGGAGACTTTCTCCCCACAGGACTGCCTCATGGCTTGTCAGCTGGCTTTCCCCAGGTGAGTAACCCAGGAGAGAGTGAAAGAAAGCATGCTTAGAGAGAAGCTATAGTCTTTTTTTATACCTTACTCTTGGAAGTGACATCTCATTACTTCTGCTTTATTCTGTTCAATAGAAGTATCACTAGATCCAGCCCATATTCAAAGGGAGGTTATTGTACAGAGCGTGAATACCAGGAGGTGGTAGCTGTCTCCTGCAATTACCTCTGAATTACCTGAGTGTTCCCTTTCTACTTCTTCAGCTTCACAGATTACACTCTGTGTAATCATTGCCTTGATATTAAATTGCCTCTCTTTAAAGAGTGTGGTTATTTTTGCTGACTTGATACGGAGAGATACAGTACTTAGAATCCTCTGCTAAAGTTTCTCCAACCATCCGGCTCAACAACTAAAGACAGCATGGCATACTGTCATCCACACTGCATTGGTCAGAACTCAGTCACATGACTAATATAACTGCATGGGAGGCTGAGAAATGTATGGAGCACACCAACATGAGTGAAACGAACAGCTTCTGCCACATGGCTTAACATGCAAGAAGTCACACACACATTGTCAACACCTCCTGGATGCCACTTTCCCAGCTAAGTAACCTTCTTTACACAAATAAATTTCTGCAAAAACTCAAAACACTCTGTAAGCAGAGTGATTTGAATTTATTTACTTATTTTCATTGAGTTCCTCACATTGAGGCCATTAATTTCTCGAAAAGCATTGGAAATAGCAGGGACTTTATATAGTTAACAATTACAGAGAGTCTGCAGACCAAAGGTACTTTAATGTAAGAATTATTTTCTTTTAGTCATTACAGAATTAAAATATTAGTACTTGCTACTTACTATCCAGTATTTTCAGCAAAAGAAAATGGACAGTCTAGTACCATAAAATACACTGTACTTTATGCATTAATTTCTCTATTACTGGGAACTTTAAAATCATTAGAGATAAATGAATATGAATTTTATTTGTGTGTGAAGGTTTATCTGATATTTTCAAATAGTACAGACCTTTATAGTCAAAACAGATGTAAATCGAATTCATAGTTTAGTTAGGAATTCTTATTAGTAAATTTCAGTGCTTTGGGATTATGACAGGGAGATTATTCAATTTCAAAATAACTTTTCCAACTTTATCTTTTTACACATTATGGATACTATTTAGCATTTGTTTTCTTTTTTCAAACAGATAATATATTTACACAGCCCCCCAAAAGAACACAAAAAGGTATTCAGTGAAAGTCTCTTTTCACCCCATCCTCAGTCCAGTCTGCACATTTGATCTCCTCTTTATCTGAGTAACTATTGCTAGTTTCTTATGTTTCCTTCCAGAATTTCTTTATGCATGTGCAAGTAAATATAACCATATCTCCTCTTTATACAAAGGTACTATATTTTACGCACTGTTCTGTACCTTGTTTTTCTTTCACTTTATATATCTTGTTGTATTTCCCAAACCTGTTTACAGAAAAGTTCCTCATTCTGTTTATTTTTCCCCCAACAACTGCATATAGTACATTCTATTGAATGAATGTATTATAATTAATTTTACCAGTCTCCTATAGATGGACTTTTAGGTTATTTCCAAACTTTTGTCATTACAATGAATAATACTGTACATGCATTAGTTCTATAGCATCAACTCCCAAAAGCAATTTGGTGGTTCCAGGGGAATATAATTCTGGTGTTTGTAATTTTGATTGTTACTAAAGAGCTCTCTGTAGGGGGGTAAAATATTTTATACTCTAGTCAGAAATGTATGAGAATGCCAATTTCCTAAAGTTGCTTGTTGTTCCAATGAAAATTTTAATTACCTGAGAATTTCTAGTTGTGACAGTGTCCAAAAACCAAACCCATAAAGTGACCATTCTTCAACCTACCTCAATTGTCTAAAGTGACCAGAGTGCTGATTTTTAGGTTTGAATAGTTTCATGTAGACCTATTCTAAAATATGTACAATGGATTCCACAAGTACATATGCATTGTTGACAGGGCAGAACAAGGATCTGTATCTTTAAGATTGTCCTCCCCTACTGAGCTGGATTAACTAGCAAACTTGGAACACAGTGTTCTCAGCTAAAGTTCAAATTTGGCTGGAGAATCTCACTTCGGCTCTGATACAGTCTTTAGTATATGACATTAGTTTAGAAAACTATGAATTTGTTAAAGCTGCCTACCTGTTTAACTAGTGCTTCTGTTACATGGTAATTTAGCAACAGATGATGTTGTAACAGTGTTCGGAATGTGACATGAAATCCTTACTACACTGAAGTTTTAAGTTAGAAAGAACAATACAGTCTTTTGCAGTCAAAACAATCAATCCTTTCCAATATAATCTTATATGAAATCTTAAATAAAAATCGTATTAGCACACTAAGGTTAAAGTCAGTTGTGTAAAAGGGACTTGTAATGTTATCAAATTGATATAATTTAATTATAACTGTTCTGTCTATAAAATGCCTTGAAAAGCAGATCACTCTATGCTTTACATTATTAACACTAATTAACGATGGATTTAAAAGTTTTAAAAGCAAATGCTTACTAGTCTAAATCTACTTTTGGATAAATTCACAAAATGCTCAAAAGGCCTTGAGTCAAGGTTTAGTTTACCGAATGCCAGAAGTCCAACTAAAAAGTGCATTCAAGTGGATTCAGGTGATTGAGGTGCTTATGGGCACACAAAATCATGTGGGGAATTTTTGTCTCTACCTAAAATGAATGGAATTACCTCAGACCAAAACATTTCAGGCAAGGAAGGCTTTTTTACCTGAACTGACCAGATCTTCTTGGTTCTCAGCTTTAGTTTATATTGCCTATTTGTCTAAAGCAAGTCATAGGCATTCATATTATTGCAGAAAGTTCAAAGGTTCCCTTAGAAAATCTTCCTAATCTCTTTCTCTATTTTTGGGCTTTGGTTTTGTTTTCTTGCTCCTTTTAGTTTAAGGGCTTCACACCATTTAAGATTTTATCTCTTTGTTTCACTTAAATGCAGGTTTAATGATAATCTGTTTGCCTCAGCCCCAAGGCTTAGCAAAACAGAAACAAAGAGAGTGGGATTCTTATCTTACTTAGGGTTTTCCCCAATTCTACAAAATTTAATCTCCTCAAATATTTTGCTTGTGCTTCTACACCAGAAGAGGCACCTACGAGTATTTTACCCTGTAGGAGATCTCCTAGGAAAATGCAAATCTGTAGAAATTCTTCTACAAGAATCTGATAGAGGTTTTTCTTTGTTTTTTCTATGTTGTTGGTTTTTCTTTTTTCTCCTCTCTCTTTTTCTTTCATTTCTATTTGAAAGGCTGGGTGGTAGACCAAGGCACCAATTTTTCTTTATCTGATAGAGAAAAGTTTCCTCTAGCCTTTGGTGCTTACAGTTAATTACGGACTAGAACCGTTTCTGATTTCTTTTTGATTCTTGCACAACAGTTCTATTACTGTTTTCTTGTTTGTCTAAAACAACTTCAGATTTCACATCTGTCAATTTACCCTTACTCTCATTAAAACTTCAACTGAAAAAATCTTCCTTTCAAAAAGTTTGACCCTACTTACAGAGGCCTAGCTAAAATTCCTTCCATTCCTTAGTATTAATTAAAACCACCTTTCCCCTAGGCAGTTCCATTGTACAAAAATAATATAACAAAAGTAGAAATATAGTGAAAGCAGAAACAAAGGGGAGGGAGAATGAAAGTGGGAGAAATGGTTACTTGTTCTGGAATCTTTAACTGCATGCTCATTGTGGGTGGATACTCATACATTAAGTAACTAGTTTGGCTTTTATTTTCAAGTTCACTCCTCAAATCTTTATTCAGATTCCTTTCTTCCAAAATTGACAATAAAGAGGGAACATAATACAGTTATGAAAACTAAGAATGCATCCATCTGGCATGCCTTTCAGGAATCCAGCCCACTAATTTTTGCTATGGTTTGATGACTCAACCCCCTAGGATGCAGCACGGGAAGAATTTCCTCATTTTGCAGAACTGCCAAATCTCATTCATTGGAGCAAAGGCTCCTCATTTGGGGCTCATTTTTAAACAGTTGTTTAATCTGTTAAAATATTTTTAAAAATCTCCCTCAGTAGAGGGAGTTCGTCATGATCTCCTCCCTTCCCCCCATGAAGCTTCAGCTTTCTGGCCACTGAGCCTAGTTTTATTGGCTTTTTTCCTCCCCTTCCCCTGCCCCCCCTTTTTTTCCCCCCGCTCCCATCTCAGCTACATCTCTCGGCCTCATTTGTTTCTTGGAGGTTCCAGTTTCTTTTCTTCCATTGAGACATTTGTCTCATTTATCCCTCGTGAAAAAAAAAAAAAATCTTTGCTTTATTTTTCTGTCTTCTTCCTTTTAAAGCTGTTCATCTAAGACCTCTCTTCACTTATCCCCCCTTTTATTTTTCAATCATAATTAAGCTTTAGTAAGTGCAAACTGCAAGTACAATGCCAAGTACCCTCTCAATATTCTCCCTCCCGAGGGACATGCCTTTATTACCCCGTTCAAGGGATGAAAAGAAACAAAGGTACGAACTCAAGTAACTTGCAGAATAAGGTCCTGAAGCTGGAAGGGACGAGGCTCAGCACTATACCCAGCTAGCTACCTGTCCGGAGGCAATGCACTTAAAAAAATAATCTTTAAGAAGTCTTATTAGATATAGAAAAGTACTTGTAAAATATATTCAAATTATAAAAGAAGCTCATCTCTCTCCTACCATGGGGCAAGTTTTCCAGTTTTGCCCATTTAAAAAAAAAAAAACCTTCCCTATTCTTGAGCTTGTCGCCATTTAACAAGGCTCCTCAAGCCCCCTTCCCGCTCCGCTCGGCAAACGTGTCTTTTATTATGACTCAGCCCAGCCCGCTCCTTGCCAAGCAGCTGACGCTCGCGGCGGAGGTGCCGGGGCAGCAGCTCGGCGGCGAGAGCTCGCGCGCTGCTCCCGCTTTACGGCTGCTGAAAACCCGGCCCGCGCCCGGCAGCCGTACCGCAGACGAGCCCGCGCCCGCGCCCGCGCCGCTCAGGTAATCCGAGTCCTTCTGTTTCCAAAGTTTTGCCCCAACCAGCTCGGCGCTCGGAGGCGGCGCGGCCTCGGCCCAGCCGTCCGGCTCTCCCTCCCGTCCCCACGACCGGACCGGCGGGGCTGAGGCGCGGGCCGCACCCCTGCATGGGTCCCGGCGCGCCGATCGGGTGTCAGGTCCCCGGGCGGAGGGGCGCTCGGGCGGCGGCGGGGCGGGAGCGACCTGGAGGGGCGGCGTGCGGGGCAACGGGCTCCGGCCGCTCCCGGGCACGCGCCAGCCGGAGCAGTCCCCGGCCCCGCCTCGAGGCCCCCGCCCATCTCCCGAAGCCGGTCGTCTAAGTGCAGAGACCCGCAGCTCCAGAGCGCCCGTTTCTGACACGTTCGCACACGCACGCACGCCCGCCGGTGTAGACAGCGGCGCTGCTGACTCTGCTTTAGGGATGGCTCGCCCGAGGGGCGCCCTCGCGTGTGGAACGCCTCTCTTGAGGACGCGCACCGTCGCTTGCTCGAGGAAGTTTAGGAGAGAATGTTGAAGGAGCAGCCTGTGATTAGCGCCTGCGCTGCTTTCTACCCTAGTGTCTGGCTCTTACTACCACATCTCCCCCACGGTCTCACTCTCCCATCCTCTTCATCCTTTAGCCCTCCCTCCCCCTTTCTTTATCCACACTTACTATTATTATTTTTTATTTTTATTTTTCCTCTTTATTGGGTATCTCATCCTTTGGTGTCTTGTCTTCTTTTGCCCCGCACTGTTAGAATAACAAGTACACAGACAGTATCCTTTCCTGTTCTGTCGTCCTTAGCAAGTCTTTGCTTACCATGGCTTGGGCATCTTGAGGAGCAGAGTATTGGATCCTGGACCTGTATGTGTGATTAAGTTATTGGACTTGTGTGTCCTGTTGCCTCAGTTGGCCATTGCTGAACAGAGGACAAGGGTTTGTTTGAAGCCAACCTTAGGAACTTAGAGCATGGTGTTGCTTTCTGTTGATGGACTACATCTTGACAAACAAGCAGTTATATCATAGGTTCCCGTAGTATTCATTCCATTCAGTTCAATCCAGTAACATTTCTTTGAATGTCAGTCATGGAGAGCTGGTGAAGCACTAAGAGAGAAAAGAGATCCAGTTCCTGCCGTCCAGAGAGTGCATCTCTAGAAGGGACCATGGTGAGCACTGGAATAGTGGTACCAAGTGCTCTGGGTGAATGGGGGAGGAAAGGATTAATGGAAAGCTTAGGTTTGAAACTGGGCTTTGATATTTGAGTCGAATTTTCCTCATTTTCTTTATTTTCCCCTTTAAGAATTCTTTTTTTAAAAAATAAATTTATCTATTTATTTATTTTCGGCTGTGTTGAATCTTTGTTGCTGCGCGCGGGCTTTCTCTAGTTGCGGAGAGCGGGGGTCTTCGTTGCGGTGCGCGGGCTTCTCATTGCGGTGGCTTCTCTTGTTGCGGAGCACGGGCTCTAGGCGCGCGGGCTTAAGTAGTTGTGGCGCACGGGCTCAGTAGTGGTGGCTCACGGGCTCTAGAACGCAGGCTCAGTAATTGTGGCGCACGGGTTTAGTTGCTCCGCAGCATGTGGGATCTTCCCGGACCAGGGCTCGAACCTGTGTCCCCTGCACTGGCAGGCAGATTCTTAACCACTGCGCCACCAGGGAAGTCCCAAGAATTCTTAATAGAAAGAAGAGATCTTTCAAAAATACTTTCACCTCAAACTACTCAGGTTTTTCATCTTTGCAACTGGCAGTAATCTGATCTCAGGACTTACAGGAAGTGTAAAAGAAATTCCTCTTCACAAGAATGATCTAATGATTCCTGGTACTGTACAAAGAGTATTACAGATTATTATAGGACCAACAAGAGTGAAATGATACAATTATTGCTTACAAAAAGCATTATCAGATTCACATAGAGAGCTCAATACTCATTTATTAATTTAGTCAACAAATATTTATCGTGTTTACTGTGTGCCAAGCATTGTTTTTGGCACTGGAATAAAGTACTGCCTTTTTGGAATTTACATTCCAGTGGAGAGAAACATTATATATAATACATAGAAAAATATAAGGTGCTACTGTACAGGAATACCTTGGAGATACTGCAGGCTTGGTTCCAGACCATCACAATGAAGGGAGTATCGCAATGAAGGAAGTCACAGGAATTTTTTGGTTTCCCAGTGCATGTAAAAGTTATGTTATGCTATACTGCAGTCTCTTAAGGGTGCAATAGCATTATATCTTAAAAAAAAAAAACTTTAATTAAAAAATGCTTTATTGCTAAAAAAAAATGCTAACCATCATCTGACAATGCAGGGTTGCCACAAACCTTCAATTTGTAAAAAAAAAAAAATGCATTATCTGTGAAGTAATAAGGGATGCACAGGAAAATGAGGTATACATGTACTAAGTGCTATGGAGAAACATAAAGCAAGAAAAGGTGTGTGTGCATGTGTTTAGCAGTTTAAAATATGATTATAAGGGAAGGCCCCCAGAGTAGGTGACATTTCAGTAGACTTGAAGCAGATGAGGCAGTGAGCCAGGTGATATTTGGGTCATGAGTTTTCCAGTCACAGAGAAGAAAAAAATGCAGAGGCCCTGCATTTTGGTGTGTTCAAAGAAGCCAATGTGGTGGAGTGGTGTAGAGGAAGAAGGAAAGTAGGTTATGTGGTCTTAAATGAAATAGAGGGTAGATAGTACTGCATGGTCTAGTAAGCTGTTGTAATGACTCTGGCGTTAGTAAGCTGTTGTAATGACTCTGGCGTTTACTTGAAGTGATATGGAAGCCTTTGGAGTGTTTTGATCAGAACAGTCCAACAGAACTGTTTAATTCCATTACTCTTGCTGCTGTGTTGAGAACAGATTGAAGGAAGGCCAGGGGAGAAGTAGGGGTGCCAGTTGGGCAATTTTGATAATCCATGTGACAGTGATGGTGGCTTAGACCAGGATGGTAACCGTGGAGGTGGTGAAAAGTTCATATGCTGCATGTACTTTGATAGTACGTTCCACAGGATTTGCTGACAGATTAGATATGGAGTGTGACAGCAAAGAAATTAGGGAGAACTCAATCACCTAAGCAATTGAAAAGATAGAATTTACATTTACTGAGATGGGGAAGATAGCAGGAGAAAGACATGGTGGTGAAGATGAATAATTTGGATTTGGACATATTAAGGGTTAGATGCATTTTAAATATCCAAGTGGGGATGTCAAGCAGACGGTCTGAAGGCCAGGCTACCGATATGCATTTAGGATTCTTCAACCTACAACTGGTTTTAAAAGCAAAGAGATACGGTAGATTCATCGAAAATATGTGGGGTTAGAAAACTGTAGAGGACCAACAACTGATCCTTAGGGACCTTCAACATTAAGAGATGAGGAGCTACCAGCAAAAGATTCTGAAAAAGAGCTGTATGCTAGGTAAGGGGAAGAGCAGGAGAGTGTGGAATCACAGAAGCCAAATGAAGGAAATGTTTGAAAAAGGAGGGAGATTGTCAGAGATGAGGATTGAGAGTTGATTTAGCAAAGGAAGTCATTGATGACCTTGATGATATCAGTTTCCATGGAGTGGTGGCTGGTGAAGCCTTGTTTGGAATGTTTGGCAAAGCAGTAGAAGAAGAGGAGTTAGAGGGTAATGGTATACATCCCTTGAATTTTTTTATTGAAAAGGAAAGGAGAGAAATGGATCATTAGTTGGAGGGCTATGTGATATAAAGAGTTTTTTTTTTTTTTTTAAGAATTTCACTTTTATTTATTTATTTATTTTTGGCTGTGCTGGGCCTTCGTTTCTGTGCGAGGGCTTTCTCTAGTTGTGGCAAGCGGGGGCCACTCTTCATCGCGGTGCGCGGGCCTCTCACTATCGCGGCCTCTGTTGTTGCGGAGCACAGGCTCCAGACGCACAGGCTCAGTAGTGTGTGGCTCACGGGCCTAGTTGCTCCGCGGCATGTGGGATCTTCCCAGACCAGGGCTCAAACCCGTGTCCCCTGCATTGGCAGGCAGATTCTCAACCACTGCACCACCAGGGAAGCCCATAAAGAGTTTTAAAGATGTGCAAAACAATGGTATGTTGTTATGCTTCTGAGAAAGAGGCAGTAGAGATGGAAAATTGATGACGCAGGAGAGAGAGAGGGGAGCAGTATGCTAAGGATAGAACAGAAGAGGTTATCTGTTTCTAGGTTTATGGGCTATTTATCTATACTAATAAGAGAGAAGGAAAACTGTGTGGACACAGGTGCAGGTGGGGGATGTGCATTTTCTCTTTGGATTCCTTCTCTCCTCATTGTGATGAGTGGCAGACAGTGCATAAGAAATTTGTAGGAAATGTTATCTTTTTTCCCATTTGGTCACGGATGTATTTGATGAGAAAATACTTTGAGATTCTGAGAATTTCTCGAAGCAAAGAACTTTGTGTTTTGTTGAGGAAAGAAAAGGGAATTTCTACCTTGAGTTCTGCTTGAGAGAAGACTTAGAAAGAAAGTTGAGATTATAAAATAGAAGTTAGCTAGAGGTGAAGGAGGAAGTAAGGTAAGCAAGATTATATCATGAAATCTGAGAAAGACTATGGTGAGGACAGTAAAAACATTGAATCTTACCTCCATTGCTGCTGGCTAACTACAGTAATGTTCTAAAAATATTATTATCATATCAAAGAGATAGCTTACTTTTTAAGTACCAGGTGTGATCTAATAGAGAACTGTGCTATTGCTGGTGGTGAATCTACTTATGGAGGGGTGGTATTAGACCTGGAAAGAGATGTTAGCTAGGAATAGATTTCAGTTGGATTTTGAAAATGATGTAATGAAGACTGGATTGGCAACAAATTGGGTGTAAGGAAAGAACATTTTGACAACACTGCTCATGGATACTAAGCCAATGTGGAGAGGATTTTGCAGTTGGAAATAGTACCTTGTTTGACATGACTTTTCCTTCAGTTATTTAGGAACCTTTTGTTTATTAAATCATAATTATAAAATAGGGTTTTGTGTGAGGTCTTGGCAAGAAATGGTGATACCAAGATGCAAATGACATGATCCTTGCCTTCAAATTACCGTCTCTAGTAGAGAAGAAAATGTACACAAATATTCTGAGAGAATTGATAAATGCCATATGAGGAGAACTGAATGCTTTGAGGTTTTTTTAAAAATTTATTGTGGAAATTATCAGACACTCAAGAGTAGGGAGAATAGCATAATGAACTCCAGTGTACTTATCACTCTTCAAAATCTATCAGTTTTCTGCCAAACTTGTATGTTATGTGAGAGTAGGGAAGGGAGCGATTGTTTCTGTTTGTAGATCGGGATAGGGAGATTTCATGGAGCTTCTCCTATGTGGAGCTGTAGAAAGAACATTGAACTGAGCCAATGGTAGATTTCTTGCTTCTAGTTCTGTATCTGCCAGTGCTTCGCTGGCTGACTTTCTGTTACTCAATTGACCTCTCTGTTCTTTACTTTCTCAGTAGAGTGTGGCTGTTATTCTACATCAGGAGGCTGCAAACATTGGCCCTCAGGCCAAATCCAGCCTGCTACCTGTTTTCATGAACAGTGAAGTTTTATTGGAACACAACTACATCCATCAGTTTATTGTCTGTGTCTGCATTTGTCATAGATTATAGATTATGATAATCTAGATTATCATAATCATAGATTATGATTTCGTAGTTGAGGCAGAGATGGTGTGGCTGAGAAGCCTAAAATATTTACTCTCTCGCCCTTTACAAATGCTTGCCAAGTCCTGTTCTATATGGTCTCTGATATTCCTTTAGCTCTAATATGTTACTCTATTAGCTGACTAAAAATTAGTAATTTTTGAGCATTTACTAAGAGCCAGCACTGTTGTTTTGGTTTGTACATACTAACTCATTTAATCATCACCAAAACCCTATTAGGTGGGTTCTATTATTTCTACAAATGAAACTAAGGCATAAGGTGTGTGTACGTTAACTTGCCCAAGGTTACATAGTACTAAGTAGTGGAGACAGGCAATCCTGTTAACAGCATCTATATCCTTAATTATAATGTTGCATTTCCTTTAGATACATGGAAAAAATATATGAAAAAAATTCAGTCAATTAGAGAATGAAAATTCATAAATCAATGATTTGCACTTAAGTAAAGTTCTATATTGTGATTATAGATGTAAAGGCTTTAGGATGCTGACTAATCCTGAATGTACATTAAAGGTGAATAGTGTGTGAAATCCAAATATGCCTGGGTAGAAAATCCTAGTACATCATAATTTTCTCATGAAGCCGTAGTGGATTTTTGAAAGTAGAACGCTGTACTTAAAAAGCAAATAAATATAAAATGATATACCAATAGGAGCCTATTATTGTTTCTTTTGACAATATTTACGAGTTTTCAGGAGTCCATGTCTTTAGGGTATGACATGATTGTTTGGTGAGAAAGATTAGGAGTCAGGGGCTCAGAGTTCTAGTCCCAGTTCTGTCCCCAGCTCGCTTTTGTGTCCTTGTCTTCTCTGGCCTTTGGTTTTTTTAACTGAAAAATGAGCAGGTAGCTCAAGATCATTTTAGGGCTTCCTACAGCTCAAAAATATGATGCTGTAACTTTTTACATGGCACATTCAAAGAAATAGATGAGATAACAGCGTGGAAGAACTAGGCTTGTAAACACAAAAATTTAATCTCCCCTTTTTTCCTGTCTACACATACGAACACATATACAGATATGTATACATAAAAATTCATGCACATATAACTATAAAATCAGTGTGATTCATTTTATGTGTGATTTCTAGTCACATTTGATGTAGAAGCAGTTAAATATCTGTCCTTATGTTAGTATATTTTTGTATTTGTATGAGCGAATGGGTGATTTCTTTTCTTCCTTAGCCAAAAACATGCAGTTGTATAGAAAGCGAGTCTTGATGAATTCCTTGACCTCTGTGATCTGGCAGTGTGCCTCATGTTTTCTCTAGCAAAATTTGATTCATTGCTCAATTTGTTTGCCAGTTAAAAGCAAACAGTATGCACGAAATCAGGCATCATCAGGGTTGTCTGTTTTGCGCTGTTGCATGGGATATTGATGTCAGACAAAATTGTAATTTACTTGTTTTGATATTTTGATCTGAGCAATTCAGATAAGAAAGGTGATTTATCTTTCATAGAAACCTTGTATTTTGAGCTCAGCATAATTTTTCCCCAACTACTTGCTTATAAATGTGGTTTCAATTTTTAAAATGTTGGGTTTTACTCATAATGGGAATTTGCTCTCAGTATTAATTACCAAAGTTTGGTTAGGACTATATTACAGATATTTTATGTTTTAGATGTTCAGTCATGAAAAACTTTAGAATAGTTATGAATCCTTTAAAAACAGATAATGAAAATTCTATACTGTTTGACTTTTCCATTGTATACAATATGACATATGAATGTTTTCTATATTACAGATAGCTTTTTGCTTTTTTACAACCTTCGCATAGAAAATTATTCATGAACATCTTCAGTTTTAGGGCTTTATTATATTGGTCCAGCCTCTGTTGGTAAATTTATAACTCTACATAGGCTGTGCTCTCTTATTCCTGTGCATTGAGTCCAATTATCATTGGTGAAAAAATAACCTCAAATAATGTATTCCTAAATATACTTTGGGTCTCCTTATCTTTTTACACTTACTGGAGGAAAAAAATAAAACACAAAGCAGAAACACTTTTAAACAAATTATACTCTCTCTGTATATAGTAATGATTTAAAAATTTATTTATTTTCAATTTAACACACCACTCAATGATTTGACAACCTCTTGGGGCATCTCCTGGTTCTAAGAAGCACTCACAGCCTTGTCAGCTTCCAGAGGGGACCATTCAGCTTTTCTGAACCAAACCTGAAACATATTCCCCACTAGGCTTCAGAACTCTCAGAGAGTGCTCAAACCAAAGTAAACACCTTCTGGTGCACTGTAACGCTTTTCTGAAATGCTGGTTGTAGAAGTCAGTTTGAAATTTTTAATTACATTTAGGTGATAAAAGCATCCTTTATCTGACCTTCTCAAGAGATGTGAATCTGTTTGGGAATGACTTGAGAAGGCTTGTAGTCTTGGACCCTTTCCTTAAATTTAATTTTGCTAAATTCCCAGAAAACTTTAAAAACCAGGTATTTTCAAGCACAATAGCTGCTAATTATGCAGGAAGCCTACTCTTGTGTGTGTATGTTTGTGAAAATGCCTGCTTTATTGCTTCTTGTTGAGACGAGATAGTATTTGAGTTATATTTCCCAGGGAGGCTCTGTTTACAGGAGGTACGTGGTTCGTAGGATAAGCCTTTTTTCCAGTAAAATCACAGCTGAAATCATAGAGGGCTAGCAGTTATCCCTCTTCTAAAATTTTCCCCAAGATAGCCAAATCACCAAGGGTCTAGAGTCTACCTCAGAGTAGGCCAGCCTAAATGATTTGTAAATCACCACTTTGGAGCTGTAAAATAAGATGATGATTCTCCAACTGGGGTACTCTGAGCTATGTTGGAAGGCTCCAAGCCGCAGGTAAACATGACTATCTTCTTGGAATGTCAAATACACTAAACAATTTTTCTGAAGGAAGTAGTTAAGTCACTTATATGGTAAATTAAATGTTTAAGATCATAAAAAGATTGTGAATGTGACATCCAATGCAAAATACATAGTTTTTAAAATAAAATTTAAGACTTCAAAATAATGTCTTGCATATAGTAGGTCTTTATAGAATATATTTTCAGACCCCAGGAAAGGATATGGGTTGACATACAGATAGTAGTTTGGTTGTCATATTCCCATCATGTTTAGTCCCATTAAGCTTATATTCAGTCCCATCAAATCTTCAGGTTATAACCATTGTCCACCTGCTTTGGTTTACTTGCTTTTCTGATGTTTACCCACACTGATCTTTTAAATTTGCAGGAATGATTTTCCTCTTTACTCTTTCTATGTTTTTCCTATACTCTTGGCATTGAGATATTATGATTTCTGTGAGAAGCTGCCCCTGCTTTTTTTTTTTTTTTACGAAACTGTAGATATATAGGAATTTGCAAAGATAGTACCAGAGAGGTCCTGTGTTCTCTTTACCCAGTTTCACCCATTGGTTATATCTTACACAACTATCGTATGATATCAAAACCCAGAAGTGGACATTGGTACAGTTTGTGTATATAGTTCTGTCATTTTCTCTCCTGTGTAGATTCATGCAGTTAACACCACAATCAAGATATAGAACTATTTCATCACCACAGAGATCCCTCTTACAGTACCATGCAAAAGAGATACTAAAAAAATCATAGGAATTTAATCTAGTAAAGGAATTATTCACTTTCTTATTTCTAATTTTTGTGATTTTTTACACAAATGCTACATTGTTTTGTATTTTGGGCCATGTAAGAGAAAGGTGAAATATTATCATTACACTGCAGGAGAGCTTAAATAGTCAAAATAGTTATAACGGGGCTTCCCTAGTGGCACAGTGGTTAAGAATCTGCCTGCCAATGCAGGGGACACGGGTTCGAGCCCTGGTCCGGGAAGATCCCACATGCCGCTGAGCAACTAAGCCCATGCGCCACAACTACTGAGCCTGTGCTCTAGAGCCCAAGAGCCACAACTTCTGAAGCCTGTGCACCTAGAGCCCGTGCTCCGCAGCAAGAGAAGCCACCGCATGAGAAACCCGCGCACCGCAATGAAGAGTAGCCCCCGCTCGCCGCAACTAGGGAAAGCCCGCGCAGCAATGAAGACCCAATGCAGTCAAAAATAAAATAAATAAAATAAATTAAAAAAAAATAGTTATAACAGATCAAGTCATCTGTGAAAGAAGTTTTTGAAGGCTTAATCTCAAGTTGTCTTCAAAAACCTTTGTTTTGGGGCTTCCCTGGTGGCACAATGGTTAAGAATCCGCCTGCCAATGCAGGGGACATGGGTTCGATCCCTGGTCTGGGAAGATCCCACATGCCGCGGAGCAACTACGCCCGTGTGCCACAACTACTGAGCCTGTGCTCTAGAGCCCAAGAGCCACATCAGCTGAGCCCGCATGCCACAACTACTGAAGCCTGTGCACCTAAAGCCTGGGCTCTGCAACAAGTGAAGCCACCGCAATGAGAAGCCCGCGCACCGCAACGAAGAGCAGCCCCCGCTCTTCGCAACTAGAGAAAGCCTGCGCGCGGCAACAAAGACCCAATGCAACCAAAAATAAATAAATTAAAACAAACAAACAAACAAAAAAAACCCTTTGTTTTGGAAGGTTAGACATTCGTATACCTGAAGGTAGGAACCATGTGGTCCCACCCATCTCTGTGACTAATCCTTATATGTGTGCTGGAATTGCCCGGACAAAAAAGAGAAAATGGGGGAGCAAATAGAAAGAGGGATCTTGTTTAAGGTCCTAAGTAGTCAAGCAGACTTGTCTCTTCCTGGGGAACCCAGAGTTGGAGAAAAAGAATATTTCAGTATTATCAAAAGTGCTATTAAGTGACATTGTGCCATATTTGATTTTACAGGTGTTCATGTCTACAGCTATGTCAGGATCACTCACTTATTTTGTTTAATCAGATTATATGAGGATAATTATTCTATTACTAGGGCCTGAGAAATCCTTCCTGATAGTTTTTCTCAGAAGTATTTTCAGCAATCGTGATCTGGGATTTTATTCTCATTGTCATATGAACAGTGTAACTATATTGTTAAATTACAGTTTGCATAGATCTTAGTTTTAACAATTTACAAGATATTTTTAACTTCATTTATTTGAAACTTTGTGATTTTGAATATAAAAAATGCTATCTTCTGTATGGTTTTCAGCTATACAAGCAATAAAGTATTTTTGGAGTTTTGGAGATACTATTGAAAATTTGTACTGTAATTAGTAATAGCTGCTTGTCTATGAGTCCTTTCCCAGTCTTTTTAGGTTATCTGAATAAAGCAAAGAATTCCTGTTTCTCTTCTCAGTCTTTGCTTTGCTATCTGAATAATCTTCATAATATTATTACTGTAGTGATAGTTAAACATTAGGTCCAGATTATTGTCTTCTTCATTATGTTCCATATCAATTTTCCAAGGTGAAAACCGCATTATATATGTATAACTATAGATATTGTTTTCATTTGCTTTACTAAATTTGAGTTGGGTGCACAGGAAGGGCAAGGCAGAGAGTGAGCATGCTCATTTTGTCAAATATATTTTATTCTATTCCAGCAGTTGAAAATGATGTAATTCCCCCCCAAATCCTTAATTTCACTTAGAATGAAAAAATCTATTTTAATGGTTATTAAATGTCAAACACTTTTTTTTTTAAATTTATTTTTATATTTTTTTATTTTTTTGATTGTGTTGGGTCTTCGTTTCTGTGCGAGGGCTTTCCCTAGTTGTGGCAAGCGGGGGCCACTGTTCATCGCGGTGTGCGGGCCTCTCACTATCGCGGCCTCTCTTGTTGTGGAGCACAGTCTCCAGACACGCAGGCTCAGTAGTTGTGGCTCACGGGCCTAGTTGCTCCGCGGCATGTGGGATCTTCCCAGACCAGGGCTCGAACCCGTGTCCTCTGCACTGGCAGGCAGATCCTCAACCACTGCTCCACCAGGGAAGCCCAAACACTTTTAAAGTTAATAAAAAAACTGACATTGTGTATGTACAGAAAGAGAGGGTGGCTTGGTTTTTACTTTTACCAAGATTAGCATGGTGTGCTGCCATGTGTCTCTAACTTCTGTATTAACCTCAATTTGGGAATGTTGGTATGGATTCTGCCGGTACTGAGCGTTTAATTTATTGCCAATATTAGAGACAGTGACATTAGTGAGATTCAAGTGACTCATCATCACCAGTTCTTCCCTTGAGTGGAGAAAGTTGCTCTTGACTTCATTGCTGCCTGGTGTATATCTATAAAAGAAGCAACTGTTCTCTTACTTGTTCAGTATCAAATGTAAAAATCTAATTGTGTGATTTTTCATATCATTGTTATGAAGAATTCAATTTTAAAGCAAGCAGAAAACTACATAATAGAAGCTTGGTGTGTTTGTATTATAATTTAAACATCTTAGTACGTATCCAATTTGAACTCTTCTAAGCATTTTTATGACAAAAACAAAAACAAAAAACCCATCACAGTGTGTTTAGGACAAAGTAGTTACAAAACTTTTAATGTTTGATAAAAACGGACTTGCCATTATTACTAGTTTCTATCTCTGATTAGAATTGCTCTATTTCTCATGTCTTCTTTTTGGTTTACATGTTTTTGGGGGGGTAGTGAAAAAAATGTTTACCTATTTTCATAACATGTACATTTTTGTTTCTACATAGTTATTCCTTCACTTTAATATAGACAAAAATAACATTATAACCAATAAAACATTGTTCATTAATGCAGTGTTAAGGATAGTGGAGGGATTAAGGAAGAGTCTTGTCAAGTTTGGTATCTGTTTCAGTAGCTCACTTTTAAGCAGTTAAAAATGTCTTTAGGGCATCTGCCTTGTCTTTCTCTTGCACCTCATCTCCTTGGCCCACTTATATGTATGACCACCTTTCAGAATTTTAATTTCTTTATTTATAAAGTGATACTAATAACACTCTACTATGTAAGGATTATTGTAAGAATAAATTAAGATGGCATGTGAGGAAACTACATTATCCTACATACATGAGTATATTTGAAGTTAGTCAAGTCTGGGTTTAAATCCCAGTTTTTTACTTTGGTATTCTATTACTCTGTGATTTTTGACAACTTGTTGGCCTCTGCTTTCTCCTCTCTAAAATGGAAATGATTTTACCTACCTCAGAAGGTTGTTTTGGAGTTAAATTGATAATACTGTAATGTATGTGAAGCACTTAGTACATTGCCTGGCACCTAATACTTAGTAGATGCTATTTCCCTTTTCTTTTCCCCATTTTCTCATTCTCCCCAGACATGGGGAAGGGGACCTGGAAAAGATCAG
This sequence comes from Balaenoptera acutorostrata, assembly GCF_949987535.1. NCBI lineage: Eukaryota > Metazoa > Chordata > Mammalia > Artiodactyla > Balaenopteridae > Balaenoptera > Balaenoptera acutorostrata. Next base: position 58,517,391 of record NC_080067.1, read on the forward strand.
ATATGGGTTAGGATGAAATCATTTTGTTCTGTGTTCTTTGTCAAGCTGTAAGGGGCTTTTCTTTCCCAACGGAAAGTTAGTGAGGGGCTTTCTTTGTGGGTGAAAGACCGGGAAGATTTTCCAAGTCACCATCCACCAACAGTTGTTTGATATCTGATCATCTAATACTATCATTCCTCTGCTGAAACGTCTTTGGTGGCCCCTCACTGCCTTTGCAATGAAGCTAAACTTCTTAGCCCACTGAACAAAGCCAGTTATAATCTGGCCTCCATTAAAGGCTCCATCTTCATGTCCTGTCCTTTATCCTAAGCATACTTTGTGATACAAGTAATCCTCCTTCTATGCTCCCATCTTTACACACACGTGGACACTCTGCCTGGAATGCCTTTCTCCCTTCCCTAAATGACAGATGCTCATATATCCAGCCATTATCTCTTTTTGTAAATGTCCCCACCCCTTTCCCCCAGAGCCAGTCACACTCCCTCTACTGTGGTCCTATATTCCTTGTACATATGGCTGCCTTTATTAGCACCATTTTCAATGTATCTTCATCCCCCACCCCTGCCATGTTTTATTTGCCACATGGGCAGACACAACGTCTTTTATTCTTTGCCTCCTTATCTATCATTATATTGCCCAGAGTGTGCTTATTAAACTTTTTTTTTTTAATTTATTTTTTTTTGGCTGTGTTGGGTCTTCGTTGCTGTGAGCAGGCTTTGTCTAGTTGAGGCGAGCGGGGGCCAATCTTCGTTGCAGTGTGCAGGCTTCTCATTGCGGTGGCTTCTCTTGTTGAGCACGGGCTCTAGGCGTGCGGGCTTCAGTAGTTGCAGCATGTGGGCTCAGTAGTTGCAGCTCGCGGATTCTGGAGCGCAGGCTCAGTAGTTGTGGCGCACGGGCTTAGTTGCTCCGCGGCATGTGGGATCTTCCCGGACCAGGGCTTGAACCCGTGTCCCCTGCATTGGCAGGCGGGTTCTTAACCACTGCGCCACCATGGAAGTCCCCTTATTAAACTTTTTAAATAAATTTGTCTTCATGACAAAAGCTAAGTACCCTATAATGTGCTGTAACATAACAGCCCAAACCAAAGCTGTTCCCGAATTCCTCCCCCACATCCCTTGTGAAGATGTACTTCCCCAAATAGATTATAAACTCATAAGTATCCCTATACTTAACTTTGCCAGGCACACAAAGGTTGCCTAGGCTCACATCAGGTGTGATTGGGGGTTGAAGATACAGCTTCATCTTACAACTTCACTGCCTTTTGCTGCTTAAGCAAAGCTGGTGCACTGAAAGGCGAAGATAGACTAATAGATAGGAAGTGAGGATTTCCTTACCTGAAACTGTTTGAGAATAACCAATAGGGCCAGGTTTGGCCCCTTCTTGAGATATCACACGCATTGTGTGTGTTTGTGTGGGGGGAAGGGTGGAGGGGGTGGGTAGATGTGCTTGGGAGGATATGAATGGGTGGGTGGGTAAGTGGGGCAGGAATGAGGAGGCCGATGACTCCTAGGGTCATACAAGGGAGGTCTGTTTTGAGGTAGTCCCCAAAGACACTTGATATAAGTAGATAAGGAGAACTTTGTGAGTAAAGAAGCAGGAAACCTGAGAGTATAAAAGATGTTCAAGAGTTGTATTAAGCAGGAGGAGCTAAACAGGAATGAGGGGAAGGTCAATAACAGAATTGGAGCTGAACTTAATTATAAATGGGTCACATGTAGGTCTCAGGAGTGCCATCTGCTGGGCCCACATTCACTTCTGGAGACACTTAAAGGCAACAAGTTACACTGCACAGTAGGGATGGCATGGGGAAAAGTAGAGAAATAGAAAGATTAAATCAGCTTGGCTGTGTTTTTTCGCAAAATAAATATAGGGATATATGGCCTGAAACATGGTTTGGGGACGGATCTAGGAAATCAGGATTTTTTAGTTTTATAGTGATAACAGATAACTGTAGACAATTTGGGCCTAGAATTCAGGTCGTTTCAGTTAAATTCAGTAAACACTGAGAGCTATTCTTTGCTGAGAGAAAAAACGAATACCCTGATTTGCCTTTCACAGAGCTTTTATTGTACTTGGAGGAATGAGAAAAGTCACTAAATGGTAAGATATTGTTTTGTCTTATTATTATTATTTTAATTTACAAAACTGTGTTTTTATCTGAGACTGATTTATATTTTATTACATAGACGAGAGATGATGGTTTGATGCTAACATTATTAGATAGCAGTAGCTTATAACATATATTTAGGATTTGCTTTTTCAAAAGTTTATTTTGCCTACTCCATTTTCAGCTCACTCTATGTCTTCTTCTACTGATATTGAACATGTTGAGTGTGAAAAATGAGGTTGGTAAACTTGAAAAAAGAAGTGTAATATTTTTAGAATGTCACCTTTTTGCTATAACAGTCTTATGTGTCCTTCATTAGAAGCCACATCACATCCTTTTTGGAAATATATAACTAATTAAAGTAAAACTAATAAATAAGCACAAGTGTTGGGATACAAAAATTGACACTGTTTTACGTTTAATTAATTGTATTCTCTAGAGAACGTTATTCCTATTCTTAGAGGTGTAGTTACTTTAAGAGGTCGTCTAGTTTACCCCTTTTCATTTATAAAGAAGTATTAAATGACCTGCTCAGACTCACATAGGTCTGACTCAAATGAGACCAAGCTGGGGCTAGAAGTTGGTGTTCTGGCTTACAATCCAGGTCTTTTCCACTATCCAAATCCACATATCAGTGTTTAAAAATAAAAACACCAACTTTGTTACAAGTAATGACCTTCCCATTGTTTTATTAAAATGTGCAGAAGCACTTTCAGTGCACTTTTATTCTTTATTTCACATTATTCTAGTGGAGCTACTAAGCGACTCAGGATTGCTCCCTAATTTAGTTAATATTTTCTTCAAGCCTCTCTTTATCTTTTAGGGGGCTATGAAGATAGACTAGCAAGCCATTACTCTTCCAGGGCAGAGGAAAACCTGAGGGAATGGGCAAGAGAGTGAGGGGAGAAGGGTTCTAAGGAAGGGATGGTCCAGAAGAGTGGTTCCCAAGGTTTTTAGGAAATTTCCACTGGTCTTTGACAAAATGAGAAAATAAGGATTATGCAGTGAGTTTTTCCACTCTCTTTTATTCTATAATCATATCTGTCCTACTCTTTCTAGTAACATTGTTGAGAAAAAGTTGATAACCCTATATCAATTCTCTCATATATATATATTTTTTGTTTTGTTTTGTTATGCTTTGTTTTTAGCTTTATGGGTCCATGAAGTCCAAAAGGTGTAGGAGATGCTCATCCAGAATCTATAGTGCTGTTCAGGGAGAAGAGCCCAGAGGAGGCCTCTTATAATAGAACCACTGGGTGACATTTGGGACTAGATGCCTGGAATGAAAGAGCTGCTAAGAGACAAGTGTGTTTTAAAGTGGAGGAGATGTCAGATTTGAGGATAGTGGGGAAGTGGGGAAAATGAAGACTGTTTATTTAGTTGGCTTTCTCAGGATTGGTGTTAAATAAGGTTTACATGTGAAGAACGTGCAGTGGGCAGTGACTTGGGAGAATGCTTATTTGGAATTCTTGCTGTCTGCGCTGGATTCATTTGGTACTCTTACCCCAGTTATGGAATCACCGAGTATTTTGGCCTCAAAACGGGAATTTAAATATACCACTCTAAGCTTCAAAGATAGTTTCTTCACTTGGATACAGTCTTTGAAATGGGATTCCACTGAAGCTTTACAGAGTGGTAGTAGAGCACCTAATGACAGTAATCTTGCCTTTTGTTCATGTTTTCAAAACCACCTGCATGTTATATTGTACATGGTCTGTAATTTTGAAGTGATGTGAAAAAATTATTTAATTTTTTGGAAAGTTGCCTTAACTTGTTAGTGGGATAATGGCAACATTACCAGGATTAAAAAATGAAACCCGCTTTCCAGATAATCTGACTTTATAGGAACATAAACGCATGCTGCTAAAGCAAAATGAAAAAACAAGACGGAACCAAAAACAATTCCCCCTCTCCCTCCACCAATAACATCCATAAATAATCCCCCATAATAAGTGGATATGCTAGAGTGCATTGAGTCATAGCATCTGGAATCAAACCTACAGAATAAAGCATACTAAGAACTATTTTTGATTTTTTTCTTCTCCATATCATATAAGTCCTAAATGTGCTTTCCTCTTGCATAAGGAAGAGAAATAATTCAAAGATCAGTTTTGTGTTTGGTTGGCTTTTTTGTTCATATGTAAAAGCAGTGTAGGAAAAATGGAAGCATTTAGCATTTATTTCTATTTGAAAAAGTTTGGATAGAAAGATCCAGGTGATACAGATCATGTATATAAGACTTGTTTACTTATTGTGTTATTTTCTGAGAGCAAAGTACAGGTGAGCCTTGAACAACTTGAGGGTCAGGGGCACATATCCCTCCTCTCGACCCCGCCTCTGCCCCCCACCAATTGAAATTCCACTTTTAACTTTATAGTTGGCCTTCCATGTCCATGGTACTGTATCCGTGGATTCAACCAACTGAGTATTGTGTAGTACTGTAGAATGTATTTAGTGCAAATAATCCAGGTATAAGTGGACCCAAGTTGTTCAAACCCATGTTGTTCAAGTGTAGTGTCAACTATACAACTATTTAAAAATAGAGTATTACTCTGATTTGTTACATTAGTTTCAAATTGACTTTCAGAGAATATTTTCTTTGAAAAATTTTATGTTTATAAACTTTTTTCTAATGATCAAAATAATATGGTCATTGCAGAACATTTAGAAAGCCTAGAAATATATAAAGAAATAGAAAAAAAAGTCACCTATAATTTACTACCCAGAGATGCCCTGTTAAAATCTCAGCATTTTTTACTTCTGATTTTTTTTCTATTTTATTTTTTCCTTATATTTTTGAGATCTTACCAGATATTTTAACATTCTGCTTTTTCAACATAACATGTATAGAGTACCTTTAAAATATTATTTTAACTTTATAAGTGTAATTATTGATGACTGCATGGTATATCATCTGACTTGGCCATAATAAATCTAACTATTTCTCTGTTGCTGGACATTCAAGTTGTTTGCATAAATATTCAATCTTTAAATTAATGGAAGTTTGTTTTCTTGAGGCTTTTCTCTTCAATTGAGTTAGCTTATTGAAGAGATTCTTCTTAAGATTAGATTTTCCTTTTCTTCTCCCATCCCCTCAATTACATGCTGGCTAATTCCTGGAATTTTCCCCTCCCTATTCTTTGTAATCTGAAAAACTCCTTGTTCTCTATGACCGGTGTGGCAGCTTAAGTTTAGCTGTGATGGGTGCATTGTGATTGTAAAAGGTAAGTACATATGGCTCCTTTTGTTAAGTTACCCTGAACCTTAACAGGAGGTCCTTATGCACCTTGAGAGCCATAAATATACTTTAGAAAATGTATGCACAGATGCTAAATAGAATGTAAGGAATGAAATACTACTCATTCACTATAGTTTTTTCACCAGTTAAGTTTTTTCTAGTATGAAGCGTTTTACCTCACTTGTATGCGAAATGAAGTATTTTACGCCAGTATTAATACTGATGGTTGCATGAATTAAGTATTGATTTTTTTACACATAATGTATTTTTTATTGATTTCAAGAGTACAACAACAGTTTGTCAGTATTGTATTATAAACATTCTATTGGTTATATGGGACCTATCTGAGTTTATTATTCTTTTCAATAATATTTTTCATTTTGTAGGAAAAGATGGATAGTGTTGTGGACAGGATTATTGAGCAAAATGCTTGGTCCTTAGATCCCTTGATAAGGCTATGTGGATTTTTCCCTGCTTTAAGATCTTTTTATTCATGTTGGAAAAGTACTACTTTGTGCAAAAGTAGATTGCTATTCAAAATAATATATATTTCTTTGGGAAACTTTCTTCAACATGCCTTTTCCTAACCTTATGATAAATTTTATTACACAGGCTTATTTTGAAAATAGATTAATTAAATGTTAAGATTATTTCTGGAAATAGTCACAATATATGATAATAAACTAGTTTACATTTTTATTTAACAAGATGCTTTTTGATAGCATTAGACTTTCTATACCACAATTCCCTCATGTACTTTGAAGAACTTCTAAGAGGGACTTCCCTGGCAGTCCAGTGGTTAGGACTCCACACTTCCATTTCAGGGCGCATGGGTTTGATCCCTGGTGGGGGGGAGAAAAACTTCTAAGACAATAACTGTGTGTGTGAGTTCTTGTCCTTCTAATATCTATATGTTAAAATTACTTTAAAGAATAAATAGCTTATCTGGCATTATAGTCTATGAATTTTACATCTCATTAAAAGAATAATTTGAAATGGATATAATGAATTGTGTGTTCTATGGTTGTATTCCACTTAGACTATTTTAGGAATTCATCATGTAACAAGGCACGATTTATTCTTTCTCAGGGTTTTATTGTTAAAGCATCTTTAATTTTTAATATTCTATTCATTTAATACCATTGTTTTACATGGAAGGCATGAGAAAAATATTAGTTTGCCCATAGAAAAACCTTGATTTTTGTTTTTAAATATTTTTTCTTTAAATATTTCTTCTTAAATGTTGTTCCTCACTTCCATAAAGGAATGATTATTAGAGCATGTATCCTTGACTTGTGGAAAATTCTTCAGAACTCAACACAAAGACAGCACTATATTTCCAAATGGAAATCAATTCAGAATATATAATCATTTTATTTTCACACATCTACTGAAATCAGAAGGAAAATTTCCTCTCTGTATGATTTTTTGGGCTATTTTAATAATGGAGCAGTTCTTAAACTATTTAACAAATATTTATTGAGGCTACCATGGACTTTTAAAAAATATTTTTTAGGAATAAAAATATGGAAGTACTATGAAAACCAATGAAAAGTTGCTAAGATGAAATGGAAAAATCTTCAGTAATGTAGAAATCTCTTTAAAATGGCTGGTGCTCTGAAAAATAAAGATAAATCTGGATTCAAAATTGACAAGACTGAGACAGTTTAGAGAATTAAGTCAGTTGTTGGTAGAGAGGTGTCAGTGTATGCATCTTTGAATTAGGAGGCAATAGCTCTCACTATGCTCTTGAAGTGAAAGTAAGGAAAGGTGAAGGGACCATTTAGAACAAGTATTAACAGACAACAAAGTTAGTTAAAACAAGTCAATTCATATTGCAGAGTTAGAATAGGGAAGCGTCCCACAAAGTTGAGGTTTATTTGTTTTCTTTTTAATTGATTGACTGATAACAGAGGTGCTAGTAGATTCTGGTTTATAAACATGGTAATTCAGTTATCCCATTTGCTTCATTGTCAGTGTTCTGTCATATTAGAAAGCTACTGTGAACAGTCTATATATTTCTGGGCTTTAATTAGCCCTGGGAACATGCAGAGTTTAAAAGTAAAAGTAATTGCTCAGCCTCTGATAACTTGTGCACAGTGAATCACCTTCTGTAGAAGAATGCTACATAAAACAAACAATTGTACAGAAGAGACAATTAGGAAAGTATGGTTTTGTTGCTGGGTCTGCAAGGAGGGATTTGCAGATTTTGTGAGATCCTGCAGAGAGTCAGTGAAATCTGCATTGTAGCACATTATCTCCTGTGGGGAAGAACCTGAAGGGCTGCTTAGAGGTCTCAACTATCTCTGCTCTGTATGCTTTTGTCCTACTATGTAAAAAGCCTTCCATTTGCTGGAAACAGTAACAGTGTCGGAGCATTGAGATAAAAGGATAAAAGAATAATGAAAAATTTCAGCTACCTGAGAAGGACCTTTATAGGCAAGCTTGACAGGAAGCCTGGGAATCAAGTTGAAGGGTGATTAGATAAGCGGATATGATTTTGCATACACTCTTTTATTTTGAGAAATAGCTATCATATTCAAAGGGGAGAAAGCCAATAGGTTGAGTGAAGAATACCTGATATATAGGTATATCTGAAGTTCTTTTTGTGAGAATTCTAAAAACTAAATTTAATGCTATACACTAATGATTAATTATCTTCCAATTTTTTTCTTTTTGTTGTCAGATTTTAAAATTTACTCTCTCAGGTGCCTTTTTAAAAAGAAGTAGAAGTGGCTGAAGAATGCAGAGTTGAGACAGAAATAAATTTAAAAGTAATCACTAGAGGTTAGAAGGCATATTTGGAAATTAGGATGCTGATATATGTATTGGTGGGAAAAAATAAGGAATTCCAGAAAACCTCATATTTCTGAGCTATAATATTTCTTGGTTTTAACCTTTATTATTTTCTTGATTTAGATCTTCTTGTTTTTATTTGTAGGCTTATTCCACAAACTAATGTTCAAGTTTTTAAAAAGTGTTTTATATTTAAAGAAATAATATTTATGAGACTGTAGTATCTTATTCTAACCTATATCTGTAACAATTTTTAGTTTAAAGTTACATAATAACAGTTTCATAGTACAAAACTTCATATGTTAAACTCTAAAATGATCATTTTAAAGTTGGTTGTTAGTTTCATTTCTTTTTTCGTATAATTTTGCCTTAGTTTCTTATATTATTGTAATTTCTGGCACTTTTTTGGGGGGGAGGGTTGTCATCAGTGAGCCATTTACATTGTCTTAAATAAGATAGAAGCTTATTTCTCCTTCACATAACAATGGTAGGATAGTTTGTAAGCTTCAAACAGTTTTTTAAAATGAATAAAATTGTTACAGTTATGTTTTCACTTGACAGAATTTGTCTAATATAACAGCTAGTTACTCCAGAATTTTAATGTATTAAAGTGAGTTAAAACAAAATGTTTGATTTTGACAAATTCCAAGTGAATGTTAAGTTAGATTAATTATAGATTATTTTTCATTAGATTAAATATTTGTCATTTTTAGGTAGATAACACTTTAAGATATCCTATTATATGATTCACTTTTCAGGTGAAAATGTTAAATGAAATATCAAGGTGTTTGCCAGTATTTTCCTTCCTGTAATAATTAGAATAAATTCACGTAGAATAGAAAGGAATAAGTTAGTACATGCTGTTATTTTTAAGCATTTTACAGTCTTTATTGAACAGATGGTTTATATATAAAGGCCTAACAAACTTCAATATCTTACTTCTGGAACAATGCTTTAATGATTAAAAGGCATTAATAATTTTAAAGTATATGTAATGTGAATTTTCATTACATTTCAAAATAATTTTTTTTGTCTTGAAACTCATTTTTAAACACAATGAAAACTTTTTCTTGAAGGATCATTGTATTAAAGAGATTGAGTGTGTATGTATAATTCTCTGTGTGTTTTAAAAAAATAATTGTTCAAAAAATTGATAATAAAGTAATTTTGACACAATTGAACTGAAGAATGTTTATCTTTATATATCAACACAATTAGTGCTATTTGCTAGTGATATTTTCCCAAATAGGAACTGTGTTTTATTCACCTTTGTATCCCCAAATCCAGCACAAGTGTCTGTCTAGTACATATTCAATAATGTTTACTGGGTGAGTTTCAGTATCTTTTCTGCTAAATTCTTATTTGTCATTATTTAATCAAGCTAAGATACCGTATTTGTTTTATAATTCACTGAAAGTTTAAATGTATTTAAATGTTTCCAAATACAGTTGTTAATTATATTTGAATTACTGTGATTTTCTGCTTGTGAGAAGTAATTATTTGAATATAAAACAAGGTGTCTGAACTACAGTGTATTTTTCTTTCTAATGCTTTTGCAATAACATCAATTTTCTGAGCACAGAAAATATGTTTCTGATGTCATTCTTCTATTTTGGTCAGTTTTTTATTTTCTTTCTGTTTATTAATTTTTACTTATTTTTATTTCTTAGTTGTAGTCTTATATCCTGATGCCTAAACCTACACACACCTTTTTTCTTTTATTTGTACTTAAAAAAGTTTTTACCTTTTCTTAATACCTCCCTTGGCCAATCTTTGTGTATGTGCATATGTTTGTGTATATCTGTTTGTGTGTGTATTTGAGAGACAAAGTTACTGTAACAAAGATATCCATTGGATTAAAAAGATAGAAGCTTATTTCTCCTTGACATAGCAATAGTAGGGTAGTCAAGGTTGTCAAAGTGGTTAGTTTCACAAGGTTACCAGTCCCAAGTTTGTTACATTTTGTTACTTTGTAGTCTAGGAGGAAGTTGTCCTTCTCTGCAAAGTTAGATCTGGGTCACTACCATTTCTGCATTCTAGTTTGAGAAATAGGAGAAAGCGTAAGTAGAAGGCAAACAATTTCCTTTTAAGAAAGTGCCTGAAAGTTTTCACATTCCATTGGTTGGAACTTTGCCACATGGCTACACATGGCTGCAAGGAAGGCTGGGAAGTATAGTCTCTGTATGCTTGGCTACTTAGCTAAAACTCTGTTACTATGAAGCAAGGGAAAATGGATTTAGGTGACCACTGCTAGTTGCCCATTGCATTTAACTTGTATCATGCTGGCTGGTAATTGTGTTTCATTTGTGCTATTAAGGAAGGGATCAAGGGAAGGATACAGTATTCCTATTTTTTTGGAATGTGTCTACTGTGACCTAGCAGCATGGTGTGTCAAGCATAATTAGTAGGACTCCCAATGAGAAAATCCTAGGAAGCAGTAGTTGTGTTTAAAGCCACATGACCCCATGTAAGGACTGTCCCTTCAGGACCAACCTTAACAGATTTTGGGTTTGAGGGGTTTTATTAAGGGAGATTCGGTTTCACACACAGGATATCTGGGTGTCCATTGTTAAATACACTTCTTTAGGTTACTGTCTTTGTGATAATTTGCTTCACTTCTTCATAGCACTTTGGTGAAGTCTTAATTCCCAGTGCTGCTTTTAGTATACTGTTCACTGAACTCTCTTAGCTTAATAAATGTTGGACCTATTAGAACTTTTTTTTTTTAAATTAATTAATTAATTTATATTTATTTTTGGCTGTGTTGGGTCTTCGTTTCTGTGTGAGGGCTTTCTCCAGTTGGGGCGAGCGGGGGCCACTCCTCATCGTGGTGCGCGGGCCTCTCACCGTCGCGGCCTCTCCCGTTGTGGAGCACAGGCTCCAGATGCGCAGGCTCAGTAGTTGTGGCTCACGGGCTTAGTCGCTCCGTGGCATGTGGGATCTTCCCAGACCAGGGCTTGAACCCATGTCCCCTGCATTGGCAGGCAGATTCACAAACACTGCGCCACCAGGGAAGCCCTAGAACGTTTTTTTTTGAATTTTATTTTATTTACTTTTTTTATACAGCAGGTTCTTATTAGTAATCCATTTTATACATATTACTGTATACATGTCAATCCCAATCTCCCAATTCATCACACCCCCACCCCCACCCCCCTTGCCACTTTCCCCCCTTGGTGTCCATACATTTGTTCTCTACATGTGTGTCTCAATTTCTGCCCTGCAAACCGGTTCATTTGTACCATTTTTCTAGCTTCCACATATATGCGTTAATATACGATATTTGTTTTTCTCTTTCTGACTTAATTCACTCTGTATGACAGTATCTAGATCCATCCACGTCTCTACAAATGACCCAATTTTGTTCCTTTTTATGGCTGAGTAATATTCTATTGCATATATGCACCACTTCTTCTTTATCCATTCATCTGTCGATGGGCATTTAGGTTGATTCCATGAGCTGGCTATTGTAAATAGTGCTGCAATAAACATTGGGGTGCATGTGTCTTTTTGAATTATGGTTTTCTCTGGGTATAGGCCCAGTAGTGGGATTGCTGGGTCATATGGTAATTCTACTTTTAGTTTTTTAAGGGACCTCCATACTGTTCTCCATAGTTGCTGTATCAGTTTACATTCCCACCAACAGTGCAAAAGTGTTCCCTTTTCTCCATAGCCTCTCCAGCATTTGTTGTTTGTAGATTTTCTGATGATGTCCATTCTAACTGGTGTGAGGTGATACCTCACTGTAGTTTTGATTTGCATTTCTCTAATAATTAGTGATGTTGAGCAGCTTTTCATGTGCCTCTTGGCCATCTGTATGTCTTCTTTGGAGAAATGTCTATTTAGATCTTCCACCCATTTTTGGATTGGGTTGTTTGTTTTTTTAATATTGAGCTGTATGAGCTGTTTATATATTTTGGAGATTAATCCTTTGTCCGTTGATTCATTTGCAAATGTTTTCTCCTATTCTGAGACTTGTCTTTTTGTCTTGTTTGTAGTTTCCTTTGCTGTGCAAAAGGTTTTAAGTTTCATTAGGTCCCATTTGTTTATTTTTGTTTTTATTTCCATTATTGTAAGAGGTGGGCCAAAAAAGATCTTGCTGTGATTTATGTCAGAGTGTTCTTCCTATGTTTTCCTCTAAGAGTTTGATAGTGTCCAGTCTTACATTTAGGTCTCTAATCCATTTTGAGTTTATTTTTGTGTATGGTGTTAGGGAGTGTTCTAATTTCATTCTTTTACATGTGGCTGTCCAGTTTTCCCAGCACCACTTATTGAAGAGACTGTCTTTTCTCCATTGTATATCGTTGCCTCCTTTGTCATAGATTAGTTGACCATAGGTGCATGGGTTTATCTCTGGGCTTTCTATCCTGTTCCATTGATCTATATTTCTGTTTTTGTGCCAGTACCATATTGTCTGGATTACTGTAGCTTTGTAATATAGTCTGAAGTCCGGGAGCCTGATTCCTCCAGCTCTGTTTTTTTCCCTCAAGACTGTTTTGGCTATTCAGGGTCTTTTGTGTCTCCATACAAATTTTAAGATTTTTTGTTCTAGTTCTGTAGAAAATGCCATTGGTAATTTGATAGGGATTGCATTGAATCTGTAGATTGCTTTGGGGAATATAGTCATTGTCACAATATTGATTCCTCCAATCCAAGAACATGGTATATCTCTCCGTTTTTTTCATCTTTAATTTCTTTCATCAGTGCCTTATAGTTTTCTGCATACAGGTCTTTTGTCTCCCTAGGTAGGTTTGTTCCTAGGTATTTTATTCTTTTTGTTGCAATGGTAAATGGGAGCGTTTCCTTAATTTCTCTTTCAGATTTTTCATCATTAGTGTATAGGAATGCCAGAGATTTCTGTGCATTAATTTTGTATCCTGCAACTTTACCAAATTCATTGATTAACTCTAGTAGTTTTCTGGTGGCATCTGTAGGATTCTCTATGTATAGTATCATGTCATCTGCAAACAGTGACTGTTTTACTTCTTCTTTTCCAATTTGTATTCCTTTTATTTCTTTTTCTTCTCTGATTGCCGTGGCTAGGACTTCCAACACTATGTTGAATAATAGTGGTGAGAGTGGACATCCTTGTCTCGTTCCTGATCTTAGAGGAAATGCTTTCCGTTTTTCACCATTGAGAATGATGTTTGCTGTGGGTTTGTCATATATGGCCTTTTTTTTTTTTTAAATTTATTTATTTATTTATGGCTGTGTTAGGTCTTCATTTCTGTGCGAGGGCTTTCTCTAGTTGTGGCAAGAGGGGGCCACTCCTCATCGCGGTCCGCGGGCCTCTCACTATCACGGCCCCTCCTGTTGCGGAGCACAGGCTCCAGATGCGCAGGCTCAGTAATTGTGGCTCACGGGTGCAGCTGCTCCGTGGCTTGTGGGATCTTCCCAGACCAGGGCTCAAACTCGTGTCCCCTGCATTGGCAGGCAGACTCTCAACCACTGCGCCACCAGGGAAGCCCCCATATATGGCCTTTATTATGTTGAGGTAGGTTCCCTCTATGCCCACTTTCTGGAGAGTTTTTATCATAAATGGGTGTTGAATTTTGTCAAAAGCTTTTTCTGCATCTCTTGAGAGGACATATGGTTTTTCTTTTTCAATTTGTTAATATGGTGTATCACATTGATTGATTTGCGTATACTGAAGAATCTTTGCATCCCTGGGATAAAGCCCACTTGATGCTGTATGATCCTTTTAATGTGTTGTTGGATTCTAGAACATTTTTTCCCTATGGTTTATATATTCTATCTTGAAATTTAAGGCTTTTCACATTAAAACACTGTAGAATTGCTGTGTTGTTTAAGCTGAGGGAATTCAGACCCTCCCATATTGTGGGTGGGATTCTAAAATGTCAGTCATTTGGAGAGCAATTTATTAGTATTTATGAAAATTACCAATACATATTCCCTTTAATATAATATTTATTATATATATATTTAATATATATCTCTGCAGGTATACTTACACATGAGGCATGATGTGTTTATAAGGTTATTTGTTACAACATGGTTTGTTATAGCAAAGAACAGAAACATCCTGAATAACTATCAATCATGGAGTGGTCAAATGAACAATGGTACTGCTATAAAATGGATTACTATGTAGCTATATAAAATGTTGAAGCTATTTAAATACTGAAATGAAAAATTCTCTAAGATTTATCACTATGTGAAAAAAAAGTACAGAACACTGTGTGTGTTAAGACTCCTGTGTATAAAGAAGGGAATGAAATAATATATATTCATATATGCTTGTAAGCACATAAAATACCTCCCACAGAATTACAAATGCATATGATAGAGCCAAAATATTTTTATTTAGGAATTACACTGTAAACTCCCTCTTAGGAATCCTAATTTTATCCTTATGAAATTATGTCAATTTTAATGAGCAAAGGAGATTTTTCTCCATTAAAATAAAAATCTGTTTATTTTAGAAAATGTACTGATTGGCTAGTTCAGTTCTCTCTGATGTAGAAGTTCTGTTCTACAGTATCCCCACTTATTGATTATTGTTTGTGTGTCTGAACACTGCCATTGATAGGCACTTGATTACCTTCCCAAGGGAGCTAGTTCTGTTCATTTAGATACAGTGAGAAAGCCCGAAAAAGATCTGTCTAGGGTGGGACAGAGATCTGGGAACTGGATATATTACTAGGCTACAGGTACTAAAAATTTTAGATCAATTTTCTGAAATAAAGGTCAGATTGTTGAGGAACATTGTAAAGAGCGTAGTTCCTACTTGAGGCAGTGCATTCCATTGTTAAGTAAGTGTTAGAATTCCTCTTTATTTGAAGCTAAAATCCACCCAGGTTTACCTCTTCCATGACTTCCATGCATTAAATTTTAATTCTATTCTGTGATTGTTATTCAGATAAAAGCCTTTCAGATATTTGAAAAGACATCAGGCTACAGATCCTTTGTTCCTTTGATGTTCTTCATGTTATATAATTTACAGACTCTATCATCCTGTTTCTCTAGAGGTTCTTCAGTGGAAGCATGGTATGCAGAAGTGAACACAAGGATCTCAATATACAAAGGCCAGTAGAGCCTTGTGTAAATAAACCTGCCTTGTTTTACATGGTGTGTGTGTGTGTGTGTGTGTGTGTATGTGCACACATGCATGTATGTATGTATGTTTTGTTTTGTTTTTTTAAATTTTTTTTTAATTAAAAAAAATTTTTTTTTAATGCTATTCTTGTCTGCTTACATTCTTTTTATGTATGTATGTATGTATGTATGTATGTATGGCTGTGTTGGGTCTTCGTTTCTGTGCGAAGGCTTTCTCTAGTTGTGGCAAGCGGGGGCCACTCTTCATCGCGGTGCTGGGGCCACTCTTCATCGCGGTGCGTGGGCCTCTCACTATCGCGGCCTCTCGTTGCCGAGCACAGGCTCCAGACGCGCAAGCTCAGTAGTTGTGGCTCACGGGCCGAGTTGCTCCACGGCATGTGGGATCTTCCCAGACCAGGGCTCGAACCCGCGTCCCCTGTGCCACCAGGGAAGCCCTGTATGTATGTTTTAATGGTAAGACTATACTAGTTCTTCTGGCACCTAATGCACATTGTTGTCTTATTTTTAAGCTAGAGGTCCATTAGAGTAACTAGATATTTTTCACATGAACTGCTATTAATTACTATCTCTACAATTACCATCTCTACAGTACTTTTTATTTCTTACATAAAATATTCTTGTATTTCTCATTTGTTTATCACAGAAGTTAAAAAAAATTGAAAAGCAAAAAAGAAATTCCAAATTGTACTTATTATAGCCTCTATTAATACATCATTGTGTATCCTTGCAGGCATTCTCTAGATCTGTGTTTTTCCAAACTGCAGGATGCTACCTATTAGTCAGCTGTGAAGTTAACTTAGTTAATTACAACTAGCATTTAAAAAAAGAAATAGAATAGTATAAATTAGAAAATATTTTACAGCATTATACACAGAAAAAGTAAGTATTGTTCCATGAAAATGTTTTGATTAAGTACTTGTATCTGTGTTTTAATTAAGCACTTTTATATGTGGAAGATGTACAATGCATTTATTAGAATGGAACACAATGAAAAAAAGGTTTATCAGTAGATTCACTTTCCCTCTTTTCTTTCCATTTCTTTCTGTCTCGCTGTCGTCCTCCCTCCTTTTACTTTCTCCCTCCTTTCCTTTCCCTTTCTTTTTTTTCCCTCCAGAAATGAAATCCATTTTGCATGCTGTTTATAATGATTACTTCATTGAACTATGTTGTGAACAACTTTCTGTGTCAAGCATTTGTCTCCAGAGGCATTTTAAATGACTGAAGAATATTCCATTGTATAGATGGCCCCATCATTCACTGATTCTGTAATTTGTTTTAACTGTTGTGTTAGATTCTGGTGTACAGCAAAGTGATTCAATTTTATACACATATACAATTTATACACGTATACAATTATGTGTATATATGTTAAATTACATAATTTATATATATATATAGTCTTTTATTATAAGTTATTACAAGATATTGAGTATAGTTCTCTGTGTTAAACAGTAGGTCCTTGTTGTTTATCTATTTTATATATAGTAATTTTATCTGCTAATCCCAAACTCCTAATTTATCCCTCTACCCCCTTTCCCCTTTGGAAACATAAGTTTGTTTCCCCTGTCTGTGAGTCTATTTCTGTTTTGTAAATATGTCCATTTGTGTCATATTTTAGATTCCACATATAAGTGATATCATATGATATTTATCTTTCTCTGTCTGACTTACTTAGTATGGTAATCTCTAGGTCCATCCATGTTGCTACAAATGGCCTTATTTCTTTCTTTTTTATGGTTGAGTAGTATTCCATTGTGTGTATATATATATATATATATATATATATATATATATATATACCACATTTTCTTTATCCTTTCATCTGTTGATGGACATTTAGGTTGCTTCGTGTCTTGGCTATTGTAAATAGTGTTGCTGTGGACATTGGGGTGCATGTATATTTTCTAATTAGAGTTTTCTCTGGATATATGCCCAGGAGTGAGATTGCTGGATCATACGGTAACTGTTTTTAGTTTTAAAAGGAACCTCTATACTGTTCTCCATAGTGGCTGCACCAATTTACATTCCCACCAACAGTGTAGAAGGGTTGCCTTTTCTCCACACCTTCTCCAGCATTTTTTTCTTATGAACAATCCCTAGAAATAGGATTGGTGGTTCAAAGGACAGGCATATTTTCAAATCTTTTATAAGAAGTTCTCAAGTGCCTTCCAACAGTGCTCTTATTTGCAGTGCCTATCAATTTGATAGTTTAAGATGGCAAGTTATTGTTTTACATTCTATCTGTTCAAAATGATTTTTGTAACTTAAAGGTGAAACCTTGTATTTGTTTCTTTTATATTTCAACATGTAAATATAAGCTGTTCCTTAAAACACTTTGGGTCCTTTTAAGTTACTCTTTCTGCCTTCTAAAAGATGAGTTATAACTCCAAGATGTATGCTATCTGAAAATATTTTATAAGCCTATTATGTTTTCACCCAGTTCACTGATAACAATATTGTTAATAGTTTGGGTCCAAATATAGAATCACAAGGCATGATACAAGAAACATTCTACATTGATAAAGATCTACTGATCAGTCAGAGTTTTGGGCAAATGTTTGGCCAACTTTGAAGCTACCTAACTGAAAGGTCATCCAGCCTAATATTTTCCATCTTTTCTATAATAATTTCATGAGAGCCTTAATCAAATTTTTTCCACTTATATGAGGCCATATGCATAGTGGTTATAAGAACAAAACCTCTGCAGTGTTCTGGGTTTGAATCCTACACCCATAATTGACTAACTCCATGACCTTGGGCAGGTTGCTTTACTGTCTATTTGACTCAATTTCCTCATCTTTTTTTTTTTTTTTTAGATTTCTTTATCTTTAAAATGGCAATATTTTCCCTCATGGGATTATTGTGAGGATTAAATGAGATAATACTCAATTCTTGGCATAAAGTAAGTGTTCAGTGTGTGTTGATATTACTGTTAGCAACTTTGATGTGTCTATAATTTTCTAGGTTAGTAATTCTAATTAAAAAATAAAAGAAAATTAAAATCTGGTGTGACCTCTTAAAGAACTATGACAGCTCTTGGTGATCAGTGCATCCATTTATAAGAGCTCACAAATCATCTTATTAAATAATTATTTTTATTTATTTTTTTATTTATTTAAATTTATTTATTTATTTATTTATGGCTGTGTTGGGTCTCCGTTGCTGCACACAGGCTTTTTCTAGTTGCGGCGAGTGGGGGCCACTCTTCGTTGTGGTGTGTGGGCTTCTCATTGTGGTGGCTTCTCTTGTGGAGCACAGGCTCCAGGCGCACAAGCTTCAGTAGTTGCAGCATGTGGGCTCAGTAGTTGTGGCACACGGGCTTCAGTAGTTGTGGTTTGCGGGCTCCAGAGCGCAGGCTCAGTAGCTGTGGCACACGGGCTTAGTTGCTCTGCAGCATGTGGGATCTTCCTGGACTAGGGCTCGAACCCGTGTCCCCTGCATTGGCAGGCAGATTCTTAACCACTGTGCCACCAGAGAAGTCCCTAAATAATTATTTTTAAAAGATGTGTTCTAAAAGTTTGCTAAGGATTACATGACTCTCCTCCATTCTCTGTGGTTTCTATCCTATGCTCTTTTTGAGAGTCAGGATTTACATTCCAGTCTCAGTCTTCTGGCACGCTCAGTGATCATATCTGTACTTCATGAGAAAATTCTGAGTTAGAATTTGTCAGGATTGAGGAGCTGAGGATCATTCTTTTCTATACTCACTTTTTGGAGTATCAAGAACCACCATCACGTTTTTTCCTCCCCTAGCTACTAATAGGAGCCACCTGACCTTCTTAATGAAACCTTTTTCTTCCTGTGAACTCTTGTTATTTTTTTATGTCAGTGGAGTCCCTTTCAAAGTTGGAAGTCTTAGATCCTTGCCCTTTCGTGATTACTGTTTATTTGCCAACCGGTTGTTCTTACTTAAAAGATAATAATGTGTCTAGACATATTTAAAAGCCATTATAAATTAAATTCATAATTAAGAGATTGCCTTGCCTCATGAAAATGGTATAAAATTTGGCAGGATTTTTTTGGGGAGTAGGATGGGGGGGGAGAGGAGTGATACGATAATAATAATAATAACCTTAGACTAAAAAATATAAAATATATCCACTTGTATTGGAATTCACTACTTAGATATTATTTGAAATAAAGTTTTCCTGATGAATTTATATTGTGAGGCCAGTATTAAATTGCATCTCATCCTTTCACAATTCAGCTTAATGGAAATTATATACGTTCTCTAAATAATGCCTCACTGAATTTAACGTATTTCTAGTAACATTTTCCTCAGGCCATCGATTCACAAATTTTAATTAACAAAGTTAAAATTAAGATTCCTTTTAAAACACTGAATGTAGTCATGAGGTTTCAGAGTTTGAAAATTAGGGTCACAAATTTCCATTTATAAGTGAAACATTCTCAAGTCATATTAGAGATGAGAATTTTTGACTGAATAATTAGTATGTACCAGTTAATGAGGAATGAGAAAGTGTATTTTGCCAGAGTGAATTTTGTCATTACTAAAAGTAATGAACCAACCTAACCTAACCTATAAAGGGGAGTTATTTGAAAATCAATAATATTTACATGGTAATTGGTGTGAATAGAGAGTTGATGAAATCTGTACTTTGTAGTTTTGTGTTATAAAATTCTCCTGCTACCGTTTAACTTCTTTCATTTACTTGGAAAAATCTTTCACCTCCTTACATTTAAACCATTTTTCTTCTCATGGCACTCTCTTTTTCAATCTTGCCATAATTCTGTTCGTTTCAGCAAATGTTTGCTGCGTCCATGTCAGGCACTGTACTAAATATGTGAGATCTGAAAATGAGAGACAGGTATTTTGCTTTTTCAGGGTCTTCTAGTATACTATGGGAGAACTACATATGCATTTTCATTATTATATCAATATTTAAATCTCAGAGCAGGAAAAAATAACTGAGAATTTTGTTAATAGAAAGCATTTATTAACTGCCTAGGTGATTATTCTATTGTACTGGATGCTGTGTTACATCAGCACAGTCCCTATTAGTCATTCACGGTCTGACATAGACATTGCCCTTAGAATAAGATTTGGTTGTATGTAAGAATATGTTATTAAGGAGACAACTCAAATTTGTGAGGAGAGAAATAATATTTTTTTAAATTAATTAATTTATTTTTGGCTGCGTTGGTTCTTCATTGCTGCATGCGAGCTTTCTCTAGTTGCGGCGAGCGGGGGCTACTCTTCGTTGTGGTGCGCGGGCTTCTCATTGCTATGGCTTCTCTCGTTCCTGAGCACGGGCTCTAGGTGCGCGGGCTTCAGTAGTTGTGGCATGCGGGCTCAGTAGTTGTGGCTTGTGGGCTCTAGAGCACAGGCTCAGTAGTTGTGGCGCACGGGCTTAGTTGCTCCGTGGCATGTGGGATCCTCCTGGGCCAGGGCTCGAACTCGTGTCCCCTGCATTGGCAGGCGGATTCTTAACCACTGTGCCACCAGGGAAGTCCCGCGAAATAATATTTAATAAATGGCGTTTGGACTATTTCATAGGGATTAGGAAAATATTTAGATCCTCACCTAATAGTTCATAGCAAAATAAATTCCAACTGGTTAATAGCAGAGTGAAAAAAAAATCAAGCCACTGTTGCATTAGAAAAAGTAAAATTGAATATCAAACATCTGGAAGGGAAAGGAATTTCAAATTCTAAAAGCAAAGAAACACATCATTAGGGAAAAGATAAACTGATTTAATTAAAGTAAGATTTCTTAACATAAAGTATTTAAAAGGGAAAGAAAGTGAACTATTTGCAGAAAACAAAGTAGACAATATGTTGCAGCATATATAAAATACATTTTAGAGAAAATATTAAATTAGTGAATGAGTAAGATATATAAGGGATGATGGTAAAAATAATGAGTCTAATATTTTGTATAGTTTGTGAAATGTTTCTTTTCGTCTTATAAAAAAGTAGTTATTAGGGGCTAAAGTTAGAACAGAAGAGAGTAATATTCTATGAAAGGATCAACTAAGTTTCTAATTAATGATACAAACTTACACTTGTAAGAATCACATGCTCAGTGAAATTCTAACATAAATCATTCACTCATTCATTTGGCAAACATTATTTGAAGATTTAATATATGCCAGATATCACACTTAACTGCTAAAATGATAAATATGAATAAGAATGAGCTCTTTTCAAGGAATTCACAGCCTGGGGATGGAGCACGTCTTCCCCCCTTTCCTCCTCCTCTTCCCTTTGTAAGCCTAGTCCATCAGTCCATTACCTCATCTGTTCATCCAAAACACAGACTTAATGAGTCCCCTAGAATATATAGCGCCTTATGCTAAGTGCAGGGGTATTAAGATAAAAAGTGAAACTCTGTTATGAGGGGATTTAGTCAGGGAGATGGGCCGAGGAAACTGGTTAAGGGATACCAGAGATGCCATTCCATAGAATACATATCTGTAGCTCTGTGAGGGGAAAACATACACTGTGTTGGCAGATCTTACAAATCAACACCAACAGTATTAACACATCTTATTTATTCAGTTGTACATTCTTAACACAAAAGTGTTATCATTCTTGGGCTTCCCTGGTGGCGCAGTGGTTGAGAATCTGCCTGCTAATGCAGGAGACACGGGTTCGAGCCCTGGTCTGGGAAGATCCCACATGCCACGGAGCAGCTGGGCCCGTGAGCCACAGCTGCTGAGCCTGCGCGTCTGGAGCCTGTGCCCCGCAACGGGAGGGGCCGCGATAGTGAAAGGCCCGCGCACCGCGATGAAGAGCGGTCCCCGCACCGCGATGAAGAGTGGCCCCCACTTGCCGCAACTAGAGAAAGCCCTCGCACGAACCGAAGACCCAGCACAGCCAAAAATAAATAAATAAATAAATAAATAAATAAATAAATAAAATTAAAAAAAAAAAACGTGTTATCATTCTTTTCAAATACTTAATAAATGAAATAATCAAATCCTTATGAGAATAACGTCATTACTTGTCAAAGACCCCATGCACGTTTATTAAAGTGTAAGCAGGTTTTGCCAAATATCTGTCCTTGTGATTTTTTAATAGTTATTCAAAGGGTAAAAATAGAACAGTCTTCTTTTGACATAAAAACCACAGTTATTACTGATAGAATGAAGTGTGAGCAGCAGGAGAGGTACACAATATCTAAGAGCTTTATAGAGATCAGTTATGATTTGTTTTTCCTGTGTTCGGCTATTTTCATTTAATGCTTTTATTTGTCCTGCGGTACTTTGCTCTTTTCATTTTCAGTCTTCCTCTCTTTTCTTTAGTTTTATATCTGTTTTGTAGTTAATTTAATCTCTTCTCTAATATTTCATTATAATGTCTTAATTTTCTAAAAGTTTATTCAAGTTGTCCATTCACTTTACACTTAAAATTTTTTTCTAGGAATATAAATGATCATAAATGAGTACAATTCTTAAAACGTTTCTGTGCTATATAAACTTTGAAATAAACTATACATGGTGCATGTTATAGAAATGCTAAGGTGAATTTTAAATAGTAGTAAATAAATGTTTAGAAATGAATTAGTTCTTATAAACCATTATTTACTTGTCAGTGTCAATAGTTATTATGTTGTGTTTATTTTTTTCTGCTGATCACTGGATACATGTTTATGTATTGACTGAAGTGGTTTCATGAATTATACCCAGATTGGTTGAACATGGTTCAACAAATCTAAGTGTTTTAAATGGGAATTACTGAGGAGGAGGTGCCGAAGAAACTCTGTCTAGGGAAGGTATGGCAGTCTCAAAGATCAGATGTCTTTTGAGCTGGGTCTCACTAAATATTTCCTGTTGAAATTGACCCCAATGGCTCATAATCAGGACTAAAGTTCTGTGAAAATTAAAGAGAAAAACAAACAGCAAAATTATCCATATACATTAACTTTGTTTCAAAATGTGCATAAAGTCTTGAAATTATGAAATATCCTTCCTTATGGCCATTCCGTCATGTAACTGGTGTTTGGACCAAATACAGTTTCCTTGATATAAACCTGGGATAGTAATCTCATTCTGATGATTTTTAGTTCTGTGCTCTTTCTACACATTTTTTCCAATTTTGTTTATAATAGGACACTAAAAGAATGAAACCACATGACAGAGGTAGGAAGTGAAAATAAATCAAAATTTACATTTAACATATCCATCCCAGTAGAATGCTTGTGTAGGCACCTTGAATCACTTTTAAACAGTCACTTGCTACAGTTGTGCACTTAAACATTGACATCTTAGAATCACAAAACATCTTGTTGGGTGAAAGTAAGGGGCAGTGATTTGTATTAAGTTGCTGCCTAAATTGGTTAATTGGCTTTCTACAGAACTCCTTTGTTTAATTTGTTTTTGAAATAATAACAGCTATGGCATTAAGAAACATGCTACCAGGGCAGGAATTTGCATGCTGTATCTTAGCTATTCAGTTCCTATCATCAGGAACAAATCTGCAAGTGCCCTAGAGCAAAAATTACCCACACATAGATTTCCTCTGGGGAAGGATTAAAACTGGAAAGGCAGTGAGCTAAAGAGACTTAATATTCTTGGTTTAGAAACATCATAGAATAGGTGAATAATTGGCCTAAGGAACTATACAAGTTATTTCACTGTTATCCATGAGTGTTTCAATGGAAACTGTTAAGGAACAACTGTAGTATGAAGGCGGTAAAAAACTAAAGAGGTTTCATAGATTTAATGGAGTAAGGTCATTGATTATATATATCTATGCAGGAAGAGTTTAATGAGGAATTGAGTGGTTTCTATATTTAGCTAAAGAGAAAAATACCCTAATTATTGGCTATTTAAAGTAAAATATGGCTTATTATTTTCCATTTTACATGTGAAAACTTTGTGATCTATTTATGATTAAAACAAAATTATCTTTAACATTATATTTTACAAATATTGATTGGTTGTGTTTTCAGAAACTTATGACTGAATTAGAAGGTGGAATTTTGTCTTGTGTTTTGAATTGTGTCTTCTGAGATATATTTATTCATAGAAATGTACAATTGTAAGATTTATGGTAATTTAAATTTAGCCTCTGGAAAACAAGACTTCCCCCTGGTGACAGTCTCTAACAGTGTTTCCGAGAATCTAAGCATCAGAAAAGCAGCACTCTCTTATGTACTGTGGTTACACAAATACCTAGAGTCTATTAAAATTGACATTTAAACTATTCCTAATATATATAGAAAAAATAATGTTTGTATTATTACTTGTTCAAACCGTGGTAAAAAATGAGTCAGTTTTAGAAATCAGATATAATTTGGGATATCTTTTTTCCCTCTATTCTATAAAAATATATTGCTCATAGATAACCTCATTAAAATATATTAATAAATGTGTATTAGATATCAGTTGAAAAGATTCAATGATAGTATTCATGGGTAATTAAAAATAAATATATTTTTAACATTTAACATATATTTTACAGAAATGCCAGTTTTTGTTTTAAATGTCTTTTTTTTTTTTTTTTTTTACCATTTCATACCTATGTATGAGACTACACTTTTTGGCTCATCTACACTAATAATGGTTGTAATCTGCCTTTTAAGTGTTAGCCAGTCTGATAGGTATGAAATGACAGTTCATTTTTATTTTAATTTACAAATCTCTGAGTTTAAGCTTCTGTTTAATGTTTTTTCCCCCCCAAATCTGAATTTTCTCTTATGTAAATGGCCCCTTAATTGCCCATTTTTCTATTGGGTTGTTCATATTTGCCTTACCAAGTTTTAAGAATTCTTTATAACATAGAGTTTACTCTCTTTATTTAATATTTTCCCTAAATTTATAGTTTGTTGATTGAGTTTGTTCATAATATCTTTTGCCATACAGAAGTTTCAAAGCTTTGAATAAATATGTTTATTTTGATAATTTTATAATAAATTCATTCTTGATCATGAAAGTCTTTCAAAACTCTTTATTATACATAGAATGTACTGTATTTTCTTATGGGATTTTTATTGTTTTATCCTTTTATATTCAAGTCTTTAATCCTAAATTTTTAAAGATATGACGTAAAATTGTAATCTAATTTGATTTTCCTCAAGACATATATTTAGTTTTGCCAGTACCATTTCTTAAGCCATTGACCCCTTTCTGAAATCCATTGGTCTCATTATCAGAGAGATTATCTATCTGATAATAATCATATTATCTGATGCACTTTGTTGTTAAGTCCATGATTTGATAATAGAGGCTTCCAGCAACATTTTTTTTCCTCAAATTTTGGGCATCTATTCTTCCATATAAATTTAAGATAATTTTACCTGATAAAGGACAAAAATTAGGATTCTAATTGGGATTTCATTAAATATACATAGTAACATTGAGAGACTTACTTTTTTTTTTTTTTGAGAGACTTACTTTTTAAATAATATTTAGAATTCTTATTCAAAAACATTAAATATCTTTCCATTTGGGGGAATTTATCCTCTAATAATTTATCCTCTAATAAGATTTTAGTGTTTTGTTCATAAAGGTTCTGTGACCATTCTTGCCAAAAATAGTTCTAAGTATTTTACACTTTTTTGAGTAATATGAGTGAAATTTTTGTATGTTTTTATTGTTTTTCATCTCCTTAACCAATTCTCTTACTGCTAATTTCCTTTCAGTAGAACTTTCAAGTAAGTGTTTTGTTTTATTTTGTTTTGTTTTAAGTAGTGTAACAAACAGGTTTTTAAGTTCCATTTTAAGTGTGGTCTGATAAGTTTGGCAATAGTAATGCTACTATTTAGAGGCAGTGCACATTAGCATTTAGTTTACATGAAAGTATCATTCATTATCTACAGAAACTTTATGTCATGCTGAGTTTGTACTTGTATTAACTTATCAGTCTCATTGATTCATTTTATTGGAAGATTTTTTTGACAGAGATTTTCTAAAAATAGAATGATAATGATAATAAATTATTTGACATCTCTCATTAAATTATTTTTCTTCACGCATACCAAATAACCTCCTTGGAATATTACTTAAAATAGGAAATATACACCTTTTTCCTTTCACATTAACTCCCACCCCCACCCCTCTGCTAAACACACACACACACACACACACACACACACACACACACACACACACACACAAAATCTTGATTTGGTTGTTTTGATAAGTACTGCAGAAGTACTTATACACTGAAGTATCCTTAGGGGAAAATAAAGAGGGATACCTGGATTGCTTGAATTGCTACTCACAGTGGCTGTTTAAACTGGCAGAATGTGTATTGGCTTCTGCCTTGGATGTAATAAAGAATATAGGGATGATTAGACCTGTAGGCCAGTCATGGGTTTGCTACTTAACTAGATGATAACAATCAGTAATTCTCCAAAAAATATCTTTTCCTCAGTTTTGTTTTTTCTTAACCATTTTGCGATTATGAACTTTTTTTGACTCTGATGAGAATATATATAAAACCCTTTCCAAGAAGATGTTTACATACACATACACAAAATTTTGCAGCTATACATTTTGAGGGACTTAGCCTATCTCTTGAAGCCTGACCATGGACCTGTCTGTTCCATTATCTCTAGCATACATGAGTTTTAGTCTTTGTTCTAACACTATTTAATTTATCCTTGGCTAATCGCTTAAACTCTCTGGCCCTCAGTTTTTTCAGGTAAAAAAGAGTAGATTGGATCTGATGAGCTTTAAAGCCTATTCCAACTGTGAAATTCTTTGAGCTAAAGACAAAGGTTATTGCAGTATCATAGCCTAACCTCATGAAAGCAGTGCACTCTTATTATTCCACAATTAAGAGCTATTCCTAGTGAGTATCTGCTGTTGATTTAACTCTTTTCATTCATAAATTGTCTGATTTAACAGATGTTTATTGAGAACTGCCGCAAAGCACGGCATAGTGCTTGTACAGTTGAGTCCCTGCCCTTAAGGATCTTAAACATAAGTTAAGAAGATGAATAATGAATGCTGCTTAAGAGAGATATGAAATGTGAGAATTTAAAGGAATAAAACTGGGATCCGAAAACTTTGCCTATAAAAGGCCAGATAGTAAATATGTGGTTTTGTGGGCCATACAGTCTCTGTCATAAGTGCACAACTCTACCATTGTATCATGAAAGAGGCCATAGATAGACAATACCTAAATTCATGGGTATGGCTGTGTTCCAGTAAAACTTCTTCTACAAAAACAGGCAGCAGGCCAGGCTGTAGTTTGCCCACTCCTGGAATGAAGGATTATATTCATCAAGGAGCACTTTAATAGAAGAGATGGCATTTGGGATGTGTTTTGAAGGAATCACAGGCATTTGGATGGAGCAAAAGAAGTCAGGGGCAAGAATTCCATGCTGGGGAGACAACATGATCAAAGACCTAAAGTAAGAATGTTTCAGAAACTGTTGTATCATTGATTCAGATGGAGAACTGGTTTTTATTCACGTCATTCGATATTGGAGGGATTCCATGAGAAAGTCTGTCCATTATCATGAGTCAGAGGACCTTTAGCCTTATTTTAACATTCTAAATGTTGTTTTACTACTGTTTGTGCTAGGAATTTTGATAGAGGATGGATGACTTGGAGAAAATTGTGGGCTGTTACTTCGTTTTAGACTTGACATTTGATTATGGTAATCAAGAGAGAAAGCTCTTTCAAAATTTTTCTATCACGTGTTCTTAGATTGGTAAGGGATACATCTCTCTCTCTCTTTTAACAGTTTGAGATATAATTGACACACAACGTGCAATGCCTACTTAAACTATATAATTTGATAAGATTGGATTTGTTTATACATTGCCTAGCCTCATAACAATCAGGATAGTGGACATATGCATCATCCCCAGACATTTCCCCATGCCTCTTTGTAATCCCTCCTTCCCACTTCTCTTGACCTCTTTCTTTGCATCACCAAGTAACAGCTGCTCTGCCTTCTATCACTCTCTATTGGTTTGCATTTTTGACAGTTTTATATAAATGGAATTTTATGGTATGAACTCTTTTATTCTTTCATCCAATGTAATTTTGAGATTCATCTGTGTTATTTGTGACAATAGTTACAATTCCATTCACATGCAGGTCTTTCTGTTTCTAGTTTTTTTGCTATCCTAAGTAAAGCCCTATGAACATTTGTGTACAAATCTTTGTATGGTTATATGCTTTCTTTTATTTTGGGTAAATACCTATGAGTTAAATGGCTGTATGTTATGGCAGATATATGTTTAACTTTTTAAGAACCTGTCAAACTGGTTTCCAAAGTTGATTGACCATTTCACATTCCAATCAGCAATGTATGTAAGTTCCAGTCCTTCCACATTCTTGCCAACACTTGGTATGGTTAGTCTTTTAAACTTCAATCATTCTGATAGGTTTGTAGTGGTAATATCTTGCCATTTTAATGTGTTTTTCCCTAATGATTAATGATGTTTAGCATCTTTTCATTTGCTTATTTGCCATCACGTATCTTCTTTGGTGATGTTTCTGCTTAAATCTTTTGCTAAAATTTATTGGATTGTATGTTTTCCTATTATTGAGTTTTCAAAGTACTCTGTATGTTCCATATACAAGTTCTTCATCAGTTATATGATTTCCATCTATTTTCTCTTTTGTGACTTGTCTTTTTGTTCTCCTAAACAGTGTCTTTTGAATAATAGAAGTTATTTTTTGACGATATCTAGTTTATCATTTTATTCTTTTATGAATCGTGCTTTTGGTGTCATATCTAACCTCATCTAAGGTCACTTTCTCTTTTTTTTCTTTAATTTTTAGTCCCAGATTTTATGCTAAGGCTGTGATCCACCTTGATTTAATTTTTATATATGTTGTAAAGTATGGATTAGAATCCTTTTTTTTGCAAATAAATTTATAATTTTTCCAGCACCATTTGCTTAAAATCTTTTCTCTACTGAATTAATTACCTTTGACAGAATATTTTGTTCATGTATTTTGGATATGTTTTTGGAATCTCTATTCTATTCCATTGATTCACTTATTGGTACTTATACAGTACCAATAGTATACTGTCTTGATTACTATAGCTTTATAATAAGATTTGAAATCAGGTAGGATTGACTTTCAAATTTTTCAGAGTTGCTTTGGCTATTCTAAGTCCTTTAGTTCACACATGAATTTTAGAATCAGTTTTTCAATTTTTTTAAGACAGCCTGATGGAATTTTGGTTAGAATTATGTTGAATCTATAGATTAATTTGGGGGAGAATTGATATCTTAACACTACTGAGTCTTCTGACCCATGAACAAAGTTTATCCCTTTGTTTATTTAGGTCATCTTTTATAAATAAAGTTTTCAATGTACAGGTCTTGCCCGATTTTACCAGATTTTCCCCTAAGTACTTCATATTTTTAATATGATTATAAATGGTATTGTTTTTATTTCAGTTTCTGTTGTTTATTTCTAGTATATACAAACAAAACTAATTTTTCTAATATTGATATTGAAGTGTATCCTGCAACTTCCTAAACTCATTTTTTGGTGCTAATGACTTTTTTATAGATTCCAGCAGTTTTTCAACATAGATGATCATGTTATCTATAAACAAAGATATTGTTATTGTGTTATCTAATTTTAAATGCCTTTTACTTATTTTTCTTATTTTATTGGCTAGAAGTTACAGTACCATGTTGAATAGAGGTGGTGAGAGTGGACATTCTTGTTTTGTTGGTGATCATTCAGATTTTCATGCAGACTTATATGATGATAGATGTAGATTTTTCAGATTCCGTTTATCAGGTTGAGGAAGTTGACTTCTATTATTAGTTTTCTGAAAATTTTTATTAGAAAAGGATGTTGGATTTTGACAGATGCTTTTTCTTTGACTATTAAAATGGTTTATGTACTTTTTTTCTTTTTGTTAATATGATGAAATACATTGATTTTTGCATGTTTAATTAACCTAGCATTCTTAGGATAATCCCCACTTTGTAATGATGTATTCCCCTTCTTGTGCAATGTTGGATTAGATGTGCTAAATTTTTTTTTAGGATCCTTTTACCTGTGTTCATTAGGGCTATTGTTCTGTAGTTTTATTTTAAGTCTTTGCCTGATTTTGGTATCAGTGTAATGTTGGCCTCATAGAATCAGTTGGAAGGTATTCCCTTCTCTTCAATTTCTAGATGGATTTGTGTAGAATTGATATTATTTCATCCTTAAATGTGTGACAGAATTCACAAGTTAAGGTATCTGGGTGTGGAGTTTTCTTAGTTTCTTTGGTTTTCTCCTACGTTATCTTCTATGGTTTTTATAGTTTTGTGTTTTACATTTAGGTCTGTGATCCATTTTGTGTTAGTTTTTGTTAAGTGTGTAAATTCTGTGTCTAGATTAATTTTTTTTTTTTTTTTTGCACGTGGACGTTCGGCTGTTCCAGCACTATTTGTTGAAAAGACTATCTTTTCTCCACTATATATTGCCTTTCACCTATTTCAAAAATCAGTTGACTGTATTTATCTGGGTCTATTTATGGGCTCTCTGTTTTGTTCCATTGATCTACTTGTCTGTTCTTTTACCAGTACCACACTGGCTTTATTATTCTAGCTTAATAGTTAAGTTTTGAAGTTGGGTAGTGTCAGTCCTCCAACTTTGTTCCTCTCCTTCAATACTGTGTTGGTTATTCTGGGTCTTTTTCCTCTCCATATAAACTTTAAAATCAGTTTGTTGATTTTGATTGGGATTGAGTCTGTAGATCAAGAAGGGAAAGACTGACCTCTTGACAATATTGAGTTGTCCTGTACATAAACATGGATTTTTCTCTCCATTTATTTAGATCTTCTTTGATCTTATTTTCTTTGTGAGAGAAGTTTGTAACTACAAATTCAATATCTTTAATAGATATAGGTCTGTACAGGGTTTTCTATTTTTCTTGAATGAGCTCTGGTAGTTGCTGTCTTCTTGTTAGGTTTTCCATCTTATCTAATGATACTGTTAATTTGTATTGAGTCTCCTTTTTTTGTCATCATTTTAGATGTTTATCAATTGTTTTGACTTTTCTCAGAGAATAATTGATTTTCATTATTGTTTTATATTTCTATTTTGATGTTTTCTGCTCTGTGATTAATCTCTGACTGTAATTATGGATTTATTTATTTCTCCTCAAGTTCTATTAATTTTTGTCTGGCATATGTTGATATTCCCTTATTAGATGCATAAATCTTTAGGATTATTATGTTTTCTTGATTAGGGGTTAACCCCTTTATCATTATAAAACCCCTTATCCTTAGTATTATTCTTTGCTCTGAAATCCAATTTTCTGACATATAGCCACTCCAGTTTTCTTTCAGCTAGAATTAACATGGTGTATATTTGTTCATTCTACATTTAGCCTATTTGTTTCTTTATATTTCAGATGTTTCATGTAAGCAGTGAACAGTTGGGTCTTGCTTTTTGCTTTAAATCCAATTATATAATTTTGCCTTCTTATTGTAGTGTTTATAAATGATTTACATATTGTGTGATTATTGATGTGTTGAGGTCTATCATTTTGCTATTCATTTTCTATTCATTCCGTCCTTATTTTGATCTTCTTCCCTCATTTATTTTCCTTCTTTTAGGTTGAGTACTTTTTAAATTATTATTTCATACTATCTCAATTGTTTATCATTATTAGCTGTAATTCTTCATTTTAAAAATTTTAGTGGTTGCTTTAAAATTTATGGCATATGTTTTTTAACTTATCAGAGTCTACCTTCAAGTGATATTATATCACTTCATACATAGTATAAGAATTCTACAGTAGTATTCTGCTGTTTTTCTCCTCCCATTTTTATGCTGTTATTGTCATATATTTTACTTATACAAATATTATATTCCCCACAATGCCTTCTTCTTTTCCCCTTTCCTTCCCTTCTTTTGTCTTTTCTTTTTAGTTCTCTTCCTTTTTTGTTTCTTTTTGCATAGTTTTCATTGCTTTGTTTTCAAATTCAACAGTCTTTTTTTCTGATTCATGTAATTTGCTGATAAATTGATCTGATATACTTTTCACCTCAGACATTGCACTTTTCATCTTTATAGTGTGATTTAAAAAAATATCCTCTATTTCTCTTCTTAACTCTAAAAGTAAGGTTTCTTTCCTTTTATTTTCTACAAAATACAGTATATTTCCATTTCCCTCATTTTATTTGGGCTTTTTGTCCTGGAGTTTATTTTTACATATGTATAGAACCCAGGTTATATTATTTTTTTTCTTTAAGCACGCCATTATATTTTAAGTAGATTTTTAAGTGATAAAATAGCTTTTACCCACCTATCTCGGCATTTATTTTTATTCTTCTCTTCCTTTCTCCCAACATCTATTCATAGTAGGTTCTATTAGTACTGCCCTTCTGGTTCTCATATCTATCTCCTTTTTTAAACAGGAGTTGACAGTTGACAGTTGCCTGGACAACTAAATGCCTGATTTCCTTCTGTTGTCTCTCTCTCACAGTTGACCACTGCTGAAGAGTTCTTGCTGAAGTACATAGCAGACCATTTACTCTCCTTTCCCAAAGTCGCACAATTAATGAATTTGAATCTGACTGGATTTCCTAATAACAAGTTTGTTGTTCTTTCCATTGCTTCACTGTATAGATATTTCACTTCTATTAGTCAAGAAACTCCTTGAAGCCTGGAAATATGATTAAATGACATACAACAAATAAGGGCTATAGAAATTCAAAGAAAGAGGTATCAGTTTGGCTGATAGCAGTTTGAAATGCCTTCTTGAAAAGGATGAAATTGAGCAGTTTAAACATTTAAACTTCTTGTTATTTAAGTAACAAGAAATAAACAAGAATGCCAATGAATGCTGGCTGTGTGATCCTTTTAATACCATATGAGAAGGCATCTATAAGAGTGAATCAATTATCCATTTGACTAACGTCTTCAGGGGTCATTTTTTAAATTAGATTTGCCTATGCTTCCCATTAATAAAAGAAGAATGATTCTCTTGTAAATGTTAAAATTTTAAGCAGTGTTTTAATGGACTGAGGCCAACATTTTCTTCTGGAGAAAGTAGTCTCTACTATTGGAATGTAATTAATAGAAAACCGTGATTTGATTTTCAACTCATTAGTTTTGCACATAAGCATTCATTCAATGAGTACTTGTTGAACACATCTACAGAAGATTACATTGGCAGGTCAGATTTCACCTGCAGATTTGCTCTGTTTGGTCTGTAAAGCATTTGAAAAATATTTCAGTTGGTGGCTCACAAATAAAAATCAAGGGGTTTCATGTATAACCCTGACTTTCTGGAATTTTTTAATATAAGGAACCACCTGATTTAACAACACTCGTCTGCCTTCCCTCAGTTGGCTGGAGTAGCATAGCAGCTGCCCATTTCAAGAGTAGACACTTTTCAGATCACCTTATTTCCTACTCATTTATGTTGTCCTGCTGGCCATTATAGTTATTTGAGACTATGATTCTTGATGTCCTGTGCATATGATACTCTGCAAGATACATGGTGGATCCTTCCAACAATAAAAGTAGGAGAGATAAATATGACGCAAGGAAGTAGAAAAAATAATCTACATGAGAAAGGCTGAAATTTATATTCAGTAACACTGTTTTAACCATCATGGAATACTGGATTCCCAAATAGTTATGATAAGCAGCCTTTTTCTTTTCCATATCAATCTGGGAAATTTATCAACAGTTGTACATAGCCTTACTACTACATAAACTATGCAAAATCTGAACCTGCCCACTTAGGAATGCTGGAGAAAGAAGAGTAATATGAGAAATGGGAAAACAAATGATACCATTTGTTCCAAAATGCTATTTATATACTGATAGACTAAAATTTTCTTTTCCTTTT
This sequence comes from Balaenoptera acutorostrata, assembly GCF_949987535.1. Taxonomy (NCBI): domain Eukaryota; kingdom Metazoa; phylum Chordata; class Mammalia; order Artiodactyla; family Balaenopteridae; genus Balaenoptera; species Balaenoptera acutorostrata. The sequence continues at coordinate 58,551,363 of NC_080067.1, forward strand.
TTTTTTTTTTAAACTCAACTATGAAGCAGTAACTAGTTATTACCACTGAAAGCTTTCACTACTTACAGTGGATATTAAATATTTGTCTATATAAACCCCTTCTCTCATTTTCTGAGAAAGCACTCTAAAGAACTCAAACACACATGGATACCTTACTTTATCCGTGAGGTCTTTAACAGGAGCTACTACCTTCTTATGCTCAACTTTGACCACTGTCAAAAGTTCAGTGAATCCGTGAATCAAGCTGGGCCAATCAGAGACTTTTTTTCTGGTATTTTTTTAAACAGATGCAGGTGTAGAGGTGTTACAGAAGATTCCTTTTCTCTATGGTCCTAAAGCTTAGAGGATGGAAATTGGGAAGCTGCTAGTGGCCATGTCTCTGGCAAGGAAGACAAAGTCAGTCTTTTAATAGGTAGGTATGAAGCCAACCCATAAGAGAAGAATAGCAACATGATACAAATTCCTGTATCTGTGATGTTTGGAAGATAGCCCTATCATTCCTTTTCCATAGTTTGTTCATATGAGCCCAAAACAATTTTCTTTTGGTCTAAGTTAGATGGAGCATATGTTGTTTGCAACCAAGATAGTTCTGATTAATACACCACTATACTTTTTTCAACTTTAATAATTTAATCCAATGATTTTTTTAATGGCCATAATTTCAAAGCAACTGCTAAGTGTTTTGGAATTCAGACAAGAGTAATATACAGGCATTGCTTTCAGAGAACTTGAAGTCTAGAAAGGGAGATTAGGAAAATCCACAAAGATATAATAATTTAGAGTTATATGAGCTATATAAGAAAAAAAATGTAATTAAAAGAGGAAGGAATTATTATGTTGAGGGAATTGGGATAGTTTTCCTGGAAGAGGTGGCATTTGAGATGGATTGGACTTCACTGGGCAGTCATGTGGGGAGGCGTTCCATGCCCAGAGAAAAGAATAAATAAATGCATTAAATTTGGAATTATGGAGTAGTTTTCAACAATAGTAAATGGTACAGTTTAGCTGTAGGCAGCTAAAATGTCTAGGCTGGAATGGGAAGTCATGGCTATATTGTGGATGCCAGGAATGTGAAGGTCAATTAGCTCTATTTGATTTGGTGAACATGAGGGGAGAGTATTGAGTATTTTTGAATGTAGATATACTATGATCTGAGCTGCATTTCAGGATTAGTTTTGCAGTAGTGAATCACTTGGATTTGTATAAGGAAAGCTAACAGGTAGAAAGATTAGTTTGGAAGATACTACAATTATCAAGTTTAGGAGTGATGATTACTTGAAATAGATCCGTAAGAATGGAATAGAAAATGGATGTCAGATAGAAGTGACATGTTGGGAGAAGAAGAAATCAGAGATAGCTCAGAAGTTTCATATATAGATAATTAGTTTGATGGTAATACTAATAAACAATGAAGATTAGAAGCCCTATTAACCTCTAGCACCCAAGCCGCATACCACTTTTTTATTACTTAAGTAAAAGACTAAGCTTGATCCGAATGCAGTTTTTCTTCATCTTCACCATTATAATCAAAAGACCACATAATTTGGAGTTAGCTAGATCTGGTTTTAAATCTAGTTTCAGCTAGCTGTGAGACTTAGGTAAGATACTTAACCTTTTTAAACCTTAGTTTTGTCACCTCTTTTATTAGTATAATAGGATTAACCTACTATGGTACTCATGAGGATCAGGTGAGTTAATATATGCAAAGCAACTGGACACGTACCTGGGATACAGCAAGGATTCAGTAAGTGCTTCTTAGTTGTAGGCACTGATGTACTGCCTAAATCCCTACAAATTCATAAGCCAGTCCTTAATAAGGACGCAGTATGTAAAAAGCCTCTTTTTAACCTAAGAGTAGAGACTGTTCTCAACTTCGCATCTAGAGTACCTGGGGTAAATTCTTAGTCTATTTCTTTAAAATCTCATGGCATTCCCCAAACTTTTGTCATATTTGCCTTGTCTGTCTGGCTTGGTTTCCTCCTTCACTTCTTTTTTTCTTTTGACAGTGTCATTTTTTTTTTTTTTTTAACAGCTTTATTGGAGTATAATTGCTTTACAATGGTGTGTTAGTTTCTGCTTTATAACAAGGTGAAACAGCTATACATATACATATATCCCCATATCTCCTCCCTCTTGCATCTCCCTCCCACCCTCCCTATCCCACCCCTCTAGGTGGTCACAAAGCACCAAGCTGATCTCCCTGTGCTATGCGGCTGCTTCCCACTAGCTATCTGTTTTACATTTGGTAGTATATATAAGTCTATGCCACTCTCTCACTTTGTCCCAGCTTACCCTTCCCCCTCCCCGTGTTCTCAAGTCCATTCTCTACATCTGCGTCTTTATTCCTGTCCTGCCCCTAGGTTCTTCAGAACCAATTTTTTTTTTTTTTTTTTTTTTTTTTTTTAGATTCCGTATGTATGTGTTAGCATATGGTATTTTGTTTTTCTCTTTCTGACTTACTTCACTCTGTATGACAGACTCTAGGTCCATCCACCTCACTACAAATAACTAAATTTCATTTCTTTTTCCTCCTTCATTTCTTGATTCACAGCCTCTATTGGATCTACACCCTATTCTGAGCCAGCCTACTAAGCAATTGGTTCTCACATCCTGCTTAGTTGCTGCCATTCACACCTATAAACACCCCACCTCACCCTTTGAGGCTGCTCTTTATAACATCTTCAAACTAGATGAATCACATTAAATTACAGCCACCTACTTGACTTTGGTCGTGACATGATGTAATAAACACATGATATTATTGCCTACCTGTGAGATTTCAGCCTTTCCCCCTCCTAACCCATTATCAACTTTGTTACTGATGTGGATAGAGTCTGCATTGCCACATTGTATCTGTCATCTGGATGTTGACCAGCCATTTCTCCACCCCATTGCTGGTTACTGGCTAAATCTCATCAGATTATGATTTTAGAAATTTTCAGGTCATCTTTTTCCTTAAATTCTTTCTGTATTATTAAACACAAATTTTTGGTCAGTTGCTTTTTGTTTTTAATTAATTAATTAATTAATTTATGGCTGTGTTGGGTCTTTGTTTCTGTGCGAGGGTTTTCTCTAGTTGTGGCAAGCGGGGGCCACTCTTCATCGCGGTGCGCGGGCCTCTCACTATCGCGACCTCTCGTTGCGGAGCACAGGCTTCAGACGCGCAGGCTCAGTAATTGTGGCTCACGGGCCCAGTTGCTCCGCGGCATGTGGGATCTTCCCAGACCAGGGCTCGAACCCGTGTGCCCTGCATTGGCAGGCAGATTCTCAACCACTGCGCCACCAGGGAAGCCCCTGGTCAGTTGCTTTTTGACAAGAGTACCAAAACAATTCAAGGAGGAAAGAAGAGTTTTTCAACTGGTACTGAGACAACTGGATATCCACATGCAGAGAATGAATTTGCATAGCCCTACCTCATACCATACAAAAAAATTAATTTAAAATGTGTCAGAGACCTAAATGTAAGAGCTAAAATTATAGAATTCTTAGGAAAAAAAATATGAAGAAAACTTCATGACCTGGGCTCTGCAGTTTTATTTTGTTTGTTTTTTAAAAGATATGACACCAGAAGCACAAATGACAAAAGAAAATAGATTACCTCAAAATTTAAAACCTTTGTGTTACAAATTATACCATCAAAAAAGGGAAAAAATCCATATGATGGGAGAAAATATTTGCAAGTCATATATCTGAAAAAGGACTTGTATCTAGAAGATATAAAGAACTCTTAAACTCAATACTAAAAAGATAAGTAACCCAATTAAAAATGGGCAAAGAATCTGAATAGACATTTCTCCAAAGAAGCTATGCAAATGGCCAATAAGCACACGAAAGGATGCTTGACATCATTACACATTAGGGAAATGCAAATCATAACCACAGTAACATATCACTTTATATCCACTAGTATGACTCAGATAATGGTATGTGTTGGTGAGGATGTAGAGAAATTGGAACCATCATATGTTCATGAGTGGAATGTAAACTGGTGCAGCTGTTTTGAAAAAGTTTGGCAGTTCCTTAAATTAAACATAGACTTTATGTATGACACAGAAATTTCACTGCTAGCTATATATCCAGGAGAGATGAGATCATGTCTGTCCACACAAAGACACGGACATGAATGTTCAGTATTTTTCATAATAGCTTAAATGTGGAAACAACCCAATTGTTCATCAGCTGATGCATGGATAAATAAAATGTGGTATATCTATACAGTGGAATATTATTTGGCAATAAAGGAATGAAGTATTGATACATTCTACCACATGGTTGAACTTTGAAAATATATATGTGGTAAGTCAAAGAAGCCAGTCACAAAAGACCACATACTGTGTGATTCCTTTTATATGAAAGGTCCAGAATTGGTAAACCTATAGAGACAAAGTAGATGATTGGTTTCCTAGTGGTGGGAGAGGGGGGAATGGGAGTGACTGAAAATAAGTATGGGATTTCTTTTTGGAAGGATAAAAATGTTCTAAAATTGACTGTGGTGATTATTGCACAACTTTGTGAATATACTAAAAAACATTGAATCGGGCATTTCAAATGGGTGAATTTTATTGTATGTGAATTATATCTCAAGGATGATTTTTTAAAAAACTCAAGAACTCCTGGTTTCAAGTTTAGAGGAAAGCGGCAGTCTTACAATTTGCAAAGCCTCTGGAGAGTAAAAGGAGGGAAAGCTTAGGTGAATTGAAAATAATGGAATGAACTAATTAAGTAGGGGGGAATGTCAGCTCTCATCCTACAGGTGGGAAGAGCCCTTCTATTCAGAGAGCAGCCCTCTGAGAGCCTTTTTTGGGTGTCTTATTAAGTGAAGTGGGAGTTGGTGGGTTTCTATTTCATGATTAGCAAAATAAGCTGGCCCTTTAATCTCTTCATACTTTAGATTCACACATAAAACATTTAGTACCACTTCTACTCTTAATTAAAATTTGCAATGGGGTTTACATCATGGCAGGAAAAGGAGAAATATTTACTTTTAAAATATTATATAGGTATATAAAGTAGTACCTATATTTTCCAGAGCTGTTGCCAGAAACACTGAGTAAATCATTTTCTGGGAGCACATAGCCATAAGAAGTGAATGAACCACATAAGAACATTGAGACACTCAGTATCTTGTAAGAAATTACTTGTAGAATGGGATATTGCTTCAATGGAAGAAATTACTTTATCAATTTTGGGTGATCAGTATACTCTCAGAAAGTACATTATGAATCTCAGATCACCGTAACGTGCATTAATATTGCTGGTGTTCTTTTTTCAACCCTGTATCACTTTTCACCATTATATCAATTACTAAATCTTGTAACTGTAGGCCATGATTATATAGCCATCTGCTCCGTACCTTTTGGCTATCCAGAACAGCAGCAGTCGCAGTAAAATTTGTAAGTCTTAGAAGCTTCAGGTATTAAAAGCACCATCTTAGACTCAAGCTGTTCATTATCATAGTTATAAAAAAAAGCCCGAACACACTACTTTTCTTAAAAGTTTCATTTTGGTAGTACTCTTTAAACAATTTGTCATTATTATTATTGTCAAATATTGGATATTGAGACAGTTGATTTTCGATGTCAGCTCACTTGTTACTCTCTAACATCTATTATATGCTTAAATAAATTAATACCAGTTTAATATATATCTGATATCCTCAAGAGTTAGTCTCAGCTGATAATTTAAGTAGATGTCCCTTCTAAGGAGTCTTTTGTGTTCTAAACAATCTTCTGAAGTACTGGCTTTTTTTTTTTCTTCCAGCATTGATATTGCTTCAAATTGTCCTAACATATCCGATAGTTTTGTGTTGTAATATGCCATGATTATTTCTCAAAGGAAATGTTCGTATGAGTCATTCTCTTTCAACAAAAAGAGTTTCCCAAAACTTTTGATCATTATACTCTGTATGAAATTTATAAAAGTACTTTTATCAAAAGAAATGAATTCTTTTCCAAATGCATTCTTGTTTTTCCTATGTCAATAAAGATCATTTCATTGTCTTGATTCTGTTGTCACTTGGCGTATTTAAAAAATATATACTTTTAAAATTTACTATTTCAGAGTACCTGGATACCATTTAGTAAGTTGCTTTGAATTGTATCATAGAATCCAAGACAATTTTTATAAATTGATATATAACTTAAATTCTGTAACCTGTTGTGATAAGTTCTATTTTTCTAGGACTAATGTTTGAGAAAATGAAGACAGCTGGAATACTCAATCTTGATGAAAATAACTTTGGAGTAGCTTAAGGCACTGCCATGAGCGATACTTACCGTAGGTATTTTTTTGTGCTGAAAGCAACATCTGTGTGCATTTATAATTCCAAAGGCAGTTTGTCCTCAGAGAACGGATGGAATTTGTCTAAAAAGTCTGGAAGGTTCATGGTCTTCAGCTGTGCAAACATATCCAAACTCGACTGAATTTATATTAATCTCTTCATTTAAATAAGTACTCTTATGTTATTTCTAGGTCACCTCCAACAGTGCCAGTTGCTCTGGCAAAATAAGACCAGGTAGAATCAGAGTCTTTGGGCTTGTGGGATTGCAGAGGGATTCAGCCCAGACACTTTCTTTTCCAGGTGAAGAACTGAAGCACAGATTTTTTTTTTTTTGACAGACATCATATCATTTTATTAGTAAATAAGTTAGCACCTATCTATAAAAGATAAGGAATTCTTATTAACCCATAAGCACAATACCATCATCACTCCAAAAAAATTTATAATAATTTCTTAGTATCGTTAAATATCCAGTGAGTGTTCAGATTTCCCAATTGTCTCATAAATATTTTGATTCTCTTTGCTCAGATTAGGATCCTAATAAGATTCATAAATTATGATTAGTTGATAGGCATCCAGTGTCCTTTCTATTTTATTTTATTTTTTTTAACATCTTTATTGGAGTATAATTGCTTTACAATGTTGTGTTAGTTTCTGCTGTATAACAAAGTGAATCAACTATGTGCATACGTGTATATATATCCCCATATCCCCTCCCTCTTGCGTCTCCCTCCCACCCTCCTTATTCCCACCCCTCTAGATGGTCGCAAAGCACCGAGCTGATCTCCCTGAAGCACAGATTATTTAAGGCCTGTGCCCAGGGCAAATTCAATGTTTAATGTCTGAGCCAGGACTAATATTAGTCCAGTTCTTCCTTCAGCTCTAGTGCCAACTTTGATGTAACAACTGGGTTTCAAAACCACTGCTAGAGACCTTAGGGATTTTTTCTTGATATAATGTTTTAAAGGTAATAGAAAATATTCTGAAAAATCTGGCTTATTATTTGGAAACATTCTGAAAAGACTGAAAAACATAACCATAACACACCCTCTTTATATGAGTGACGATATGTGTTATGGGTTGAATTGTGTTTCCCCAAAAAATCATGTTCAAGTCCTAACTGCCAGTATCTCAGAATGTGACCTTATTTGGAGATAGGGTCTTTAGAGAGGTGATTAGATTAAAATGAGGTCATTAGGGTGGGCCGTAAACCAAATCAATTGATATCCTTGTAAAAAGAGGAAATTTGGACATAGACATGAACCGAGGGAGAGGGAAGATGGTGTAAAGACACAGAGAAGACAGCCATCAAAAGCCAAGGAGAGATGCCTTGAACAGATTCTTCTACACAGCCCTCAGAAGGAACCAACCCTGCTCGTTCTTTCTTGATCTCAGACTTCTAGCCTCCAAAACTGTGAGGAAATAAATTTCTATTGTTTAAGGCATTCAATCTGTGGTTCTTTGTTATGGCAGCCCTAGAAAACAATGAGTTTTATTTAATTGTATCTAAGGATATGGGAACAAGTACATTCTGAAAGTTCTAATAAGTAAAAAAAGAAAAAAAAATTCATGATCAAACCAGTTACATGTACAACAGAAGAGAGATCTTAGTTCTTCTGTATCTTTTCATTCATTCATTCACTTATTTCCTCAGCCAACATTTATATTTACTATGTCTTGAGCATTTTATTAGCATCTGTGGGCACAAAAATTTGCTTGGTATAGTATGTGGCCTTGAAGAGATTCTAATGGTAGAAGTGAACACCTAAACAAATCATAATATATATATATATTACATGTATAAAATTGTTTGCCCCACTCTTATGCACTGCCTCAGACAACTGTAAAGTTTAAAAAAAATTGCCTGTCATTATTTTCAACAAATGCCTTTGGGAAAAAGTTTTTTCCCATTAGGTGCTTTAGGTTAAATATAGGTAAGCTTGAAGTAGGTCTTTTAGGAACCACTAAATAGGTCAAATCATGCCATTTTTCTGGGAATGAGATTTTTAAGATGCTCCAGCCCCATTCTGCTTTTTGCAGCAGTTGTTGGTTTGTTGGTATTCACCACAAATGTGAACTACAGTATTAGTTTTCAACTAATGGGATAAGGGACTAGGGCAAATTCAAATCCCACAAAGATCACTATTTTTACTGAGATCAGTTACTTTTCTTGAGTAAAAACTCCCCAGAATGTTGCAAGTGTTTGGTTAATTTCTAGAGTTCTGAAAAGGTTGATTCTAACAGTTTTTTCCAGTTCTCTTGTTGCTTTAAGGAGGAGAATTTTTGGAGTTTCACTCTGATTTTCACAGATGTCACTGCATTTCTTGTACTTTATATAACATGTATTATAGTCTTTTAGTATAAAATGTTTTATAATTTCCCTTGTTATTCCTCTACTGACCCATGGGAAATTTAGAAGTGCGGTATTTCAGGATTCTAGATATCTTTTTGGTATTGATTTTTAATTAACTTTCATTGTGTTCAGATAATATATTTGACTTCAGTATGTATATTTCATAAAATATTGTTTTAAAAGTTCTATGCTAGAAATATGGAAAAGTGTGCTAGATTGGAGAGCAAACAATTAACTTCACATGGGGCAGACAGGTATGTTTTTTTTTGCAGCCTTAATTAAACCTTGAAGGAAGGGTAGCTTCTATGCCAGATGGAAAAAGTGTCAGGGCACTTCCTGGAGTGGGTATGGTATATGCTAAAAGTTAAGGGAATAAAAAATGAGGCTGACATAAGGAAACTTGACAAGATCTCTAGCCAGGTGGTTTAAAGAGCCTGTGGGAGATGCTATGGGTTGCTGGAGATGAGCATGGAAAGAACACCAAGATTTAATTACCAAAAGCCTTGTATTTTAAGGCAAAAATGTGTGTACTTGGATGCAGTAGGAAGATGCCAGTAGGTTTTAAGCAGGAGGAAGAAATGATCAGATTTACTTTTTAGAAAACTAATTCTGATGTCATATTCCAGGAAAACTAGAATGGGAACAGTTAAAGGTAGAGAGGGCCTGTGAGTTCAGGCTCAAAGTGATGAGGGCCTACAACAAGGTAATGACCATGGGAAAAAGGAAGGCATGAATTTGATAGATGTTTATAAGATACATTTGATTGGATATCCTTATTCAGTGCATGTTTTAGGTGAGGGAGAGGAAAGTTTAGTCAACTTTTTGGACTGGGGACTAGATAAATTATAATGCTCCTAATCACAATAAATATAGAGAAAGAAGCAGGTTTAGCAGGGGAAAACACTTTGTTTATATTTGAGATGGAGATTTACTTTGTACAAATTCATGTTCAGTCTATTGGCAACGTGCCTAAGTCAGCAATATGTTATTAGACCCCGAAGACCACTGTTAAACCATCTGAAAGTGAATCTAATGGTGTTATTAATTTAATGAGAGATTCTTGTTCATTAGCCAAAATGCCTTATTGGAGAGAGATCATTTTTTTTATAACAGCAACATTGAGAGAAAATCTTGTTAATTCATTGAACATATAAAAGTCCTGGCATCTAGTTGTAAATTGAGAGCCATTTTGGAATAACTGAAAGATTGACCAAAGTATATATGGAGTTGCTTAACGAAAGCCAGTTTAAAAAAATAGTCTTAGTGCATTAATAAGGGGAGCAATTCTTCCTCCTCTGGGAACCATCAGGGCGACCATTTGTTAGATGGTTTATACACCAGTTCAATTCGGTTTAACAAACATTTGTTGAGAATCATTTATATACAAGGCAGTGTAAGTTAACTATGCAGCCTTGTCCTTTCACACTTATAGTTTCTCAAAACCTTTTTAATTTTTAAAATTTTCAATTTTTTGCACAGAATTTTCTATCTGAGAAAAAAAAACAGGGACCTTTTAATCAAATCCTTTTTCTGAATTTGATAGTATTTAATATCCTATTAACTGAGAAGATAAATGATACAATCTGGAATTCTTATATTTCCATTGATGTTTTAACAGGGACCTGATTTACCTCTCAATTTCAATTGACAATATTTTCCATTTATAATAAGAACAAAAAATAAGAGAAATTCAGAGAAGGTAGAAAAAAAAAAAAAAGACATATTCCCTTGATGTTCTCCAGTAACGTTAAGAGTTTGGAGTTTCTGGTCTGCTACAACTAATATATCCTGTTTTCACCAATGCAGGTACTAGTAAAGCCACACTTACTTTGATAAGCCAAGTTATCTCACTCTGAGCCCTTACCTGCCAAAGGAGGAAAGGCCCACTCGTCCCCCTAACATCTGTCCCTTCCGTGTGTGCAGCCTCCAGACACCTGCCTGAGATTCCGACCTGCCTGTACTGCCTCCTTGCAAGTGAAGCAGGACTGGATCTGTTCTCAGCCAAAATTGTATCCTCTATTTTCTCCCTTGCATATTCTGGCAGACTTACTTTTGGTTTCATGAGCTACATACGTCAGATATTGTTTCAACTGCAAAGGCTGCCAAAACGCAGACATCACACAGGTTATATTTGGCATATTGACAAGGAAGGGCAGTATAAATGGGCTCATGGAGAGCTTATTGAGTGATTACACAGAAGATATTGAATCTTTCAAGAATCAGGGATTAGGGATTCTGGCTGTCTATCTTTTTCTGCTGCAGTTAAGATTTTTAATACTTACTGATAATAGGAGACAACTTGGTGTGATAGCAAAATCAAATAGCTGGGGCTCAAGAGATGCTATCTCCAATTTAGGACTAGTGAGTTGTGGTTCAATTTCAATGGAACTGTTTCCTCATCTGTTAAATGAAACAATTGAACTAGATCAGTGGTTCTTAGGCATGTATACATGTAACTTTACATGTAATTTCAAGAAATTCATGGAATCACTGAAGTGCAACAATGACCTACAGATTTGTGGACACTGAACTACATGGTCTCTTAGAGCCTTTCCAGCTCTAAAATTTTCTGATTGTATTATGCCTGAGCTCTTGAACTCCAGTGATGCTTTCTTTTGGTTTAGCAGTTGCTCTAGATGGGACACCTCTGGCTTTTCTAGGGTGGCTAATGAACAGTCAGCAGTCCAGCTATGTTGATTTGTTCCATAACCTCATTAGGCATCTGTCAGTATTTCCCAGTTCAGTCCATGCACATACTGTCTCTACTACCCTGACATTTTCTCATTTGATGGTCTGTGAGAACACTGGGCACTCTTGAAGCACTTAATATGCCAAAGAGAAAATACAACTTCCATTAGCACTTTGGCTCTCTCTGTGTTGACGTTAGATGTTGATAATGCATTTGACTCATTTCTTGGCTATTTGCATGATCATATACTGTAAGGGTTTATTTTTCCTTTACCTAAATTGTAAGACAGAGAATTTTTTCCTAATGTAGAATTGGGTAAAGGATAGGATTATTTGTTCATCTATATATTTATGCTGAGATTTGTTCAATACTCAGGGTTGGAATTATTAATCTTTTAAGTATCCTCAGTTAAAACAGTGTTAACATCTAGTTTCCATCTCAGCTTATTGCTATCCTTGACCTTGATGAGATCACTTACAGTTCTATTATTCTGATGGATGCTGTATTAATAGAAAATTAAATAACCTTGAACCCATATTATGTTAGAACACTTCCATAACTATTCCTCTTTACCATCATAACTGCCATGATCCCTGTGGAACTCCTCAAGGGCTATAATACTACAAGAAGTTAAGCATGAGGCTGCTGGCAGTGAGATCTAGACTAAATGTGTTCATTAATGCATTAATTAATTCATCCTAAGTGATCAAAATAATAACAGCCAGCATCCAGATGAACTGTCTGTCCTACCCCATTATTTACCTGTTCCATTACTTGCTCGTGAATGCAAAAAGTGAATTATCTATTTAAGCTAGTTCATTTACAAAAAGCTATATACCTTTAGAATCTTATCTTTAATCTTTTCTTAACATTTCCTTATCAATTATTTTGCCAAAATATTTTAATATTTGAAAGTACAGTGGTCCTCCTTTTCCCAGTTTCACTTTTTGCAGTTTTAGTTGCCCAAGGTCAACCTTGGTCCAAACATATCATGGACAATTCCAGAAATAAACAATTCATAAGTTTTAAATTTTGCACCTTTCCGAGTAGCATGATGAAATCTCACACCATCCCCCTCTGTCCTGCCAGGGACATGAATCATCCCTTTGTCCAGCATATCCCACCTGTTAGTCACTTAGTAGCCATCTTGGTTATCAAACCTATTGACTGTCTTGGTATCACAGCGATTGTGTTTAAGTAACCCTTATTTTACTTAATAATGGCCCCAATGTGCCATTATTAAGAGTAATGATGCTGACAATTTGGATATACCAAAGAAAAGCTGTAAAATGCTTGCCTTTTTTTCATCTTTTAAGTGAAAAGGTGAAAGTTATCGACTTAACAAAAAAAAATGGTGTGCTGAGGTTGCTAAGATCTATGGTAAGAATGAATATTCTGTACGTAAAATTGTAAAGAAGGAAAAAGAAATTTGTGCTAGTTTTGCTTTCACACTTCAAACTGCAGAAGTTACGGCCACAGTGTGTGATGAGTATGCTTAGTTAAGATGGAAAAGGCTTAAAATTTGTGCAGTAAGGTCTGTTTTTTAAAATTGAAATTTAGTTGACTAATAATAGTATATTAGTTTCAGGTGTATAACATAGTGATTCAATATTTTTATACATACACCTACAAAATTATTACAGTATTACTATTTTCCCTATGCTGTACATTACATCCCTGTGACTTATTTATTTTATAGCTAGTAGTTTATACCTCTTAATTCCCTTTACCTATTTCTCCCATCTCCCCAGCCACCTCCCTTCTGGCAACCACTAGTTTGTTCTCTATATCTCTGGGTCTGTTTCTATTTTGTTATATTTGTTCATTTGTTTTTAGATTCCACATGTAAGTGTAAATATACAGTATGAAAACATACGTTTTAGGTCCATCCATGTGGTCACAAATGGCAAGATTTCATTCTTTTTTATGGCTGAGTAATATTTCATGTGTATCACTACTAAGTGATATATATATATATATATATATATATACACACACACACACACACATATATATATATATATATATCACATCTTCTTTATCCATTCATCTATTGATGGGCACTTAGGTTGCTTCCATATCTTGGCTATTGTAAATAATGCTGCAGTGAACTTTAGGGTGCATATATCTTTTTTAATTAGTGTTTTTGTTTTCTTCGGGGAAATACTCAGGAGTGGAATTGCTGCATCATATGGTAGTTCTATTTTCAATTTTCAATTCAACAGAACCTCCATACTGTTTTCTGTAGTGGCTGCACCAATTTACATTCCCACCAGCAGTGCACGAGGGTTCCCTTTTCTCCATATCCTCCTCAACAATAATATATTTTGAGAGAGAGAGAGAGATTGAGAGAGAGACCATATTTAGATAACTTTTATTACAGTATATTGTTATAATTGTTCTATTTTATTATTAGTTAATGTTTGTTAATCTCTTGCTGTGCCTAATTTATAAATTTATCATAGTTATGTATGTATAGTAAAAAAAAAAAGCATAGTACAAATAGGGTTCAGTATTATCTGAGGTCTCAGGCCTCCACTGGGGGTCTTGGAACTTATCCCTCATGGATAAGAGGGGATTACTATATAGATGATGTGCAAACAGGTAATATTTTTCAAAATCATTACTTTAGTTTTAAAGGGGTACCATTCCCATATATTCATCTTATATTTATGTTAAAGTTTTTCCAGTCCTGCAACTTGTGTCAGTAGGGCCTGAAAGGAAGAGATTTTTCTTTGTTAACTGAATCATCATGTTAATTCAATGTTACCATTTACTTTACACTTAGCTTAGAAGAGTCTTCCTTTAGAAAGCTTTCCCTCCCTTAGCCTACACTGTGTTTCTTACCCCCAACTCAGGTATGCTTCCTCCTTGGTCACGTTATGCCTTGAACACATCTCTGTATATCTCTATTATTGTACTTGCCACATCTTTTGAACATTAGCTTCATAAATGTCTGTCTTCCCCACTAGACCATGACCTCCTTGATGGTGGGGACTTGATCTTATTTAACTTTTTTCCTCATTACCTGGCACAGACTGCAACACTCAATAAATACTTTTTAAATGAATAAATAATTCAATTTCCTGTTGATTGCTTGTGATAATGTTGAAAATTAGAGGACTTTGACTAAATATGTGACAATATATTTAATTCTAACATTTTTCAATATTAGAGTCTTTAATATCAAAAACTGAAAGATGAACCTGACAAAGAGTATTTTTGGAATGAAAATAAACAAACGTTTTCAAACTAAACGTGTTAAATGCTTCAAGAGTAAATCAGTGAATCCTAACATTTTGGAAGCGTATCCCTTTTCTTTTTTATTCTTGACAACTTTATTGAGATATAATTGATATACAATAAAGTGCCTATATTTAAAGTGTACAGTCTGTAAAGTTTTGACACATGTATACACTGATGAAATCATCACCACAATATAATGAACATACCCATTAGGCCCCCAAATTTCCTCCTACCTCTTTATAAGCCCTCCCTCCTGTCCAGGCCCTGACCCCAGTTCCCAGGCAAACACTGATCTGCTTTGTCATTATATATTTAGTTTTCATTTTCTATAGCTATATGTAAATGGATCCTATAACATGTACTTTTTAAAAAATTTTTGCTTCTTTAAGCATAATTTTGAGATTTATCATGTTGTATTAATCGTTTATTTCCTTTTTAGTTGAGTGACATTCCATTGTATGGATATGCTACAATTTCTTTGTCTTGTTCCCTATTGAGAAACAGTTGAGGTTTTCCAGGTTTTGACTCTTACAAATAAAATGGTTGTGAACATTCTTATACAAGACTGTATATGGACCTGTGGATATCTAGGAATACAATGGCTGGGTTGTATGGTAGGTACATGTTTAACATTTTAAGAAACTGCCAAACTGTTTTCCAAAGGGGTAGTATCATTTGTATTCCAATCAGCAGTGCAATGAGATTTCCAGTTCCACAGCATTCTTGCTAACCTTTGGTCAGGCTTTTAAATTTTAGCCATTCTAATAAGGGTATAGTGGTATATCTTTGTGGTTTTAATGTGCATTTCTCTAATGACTAAGGATGTTGATTATCTTTTTATTTGCTTATTGCCATCCACATATATTCTTTGATGATGTATTCAAATCTTTTGCCAAATTTTTAATTGTTTTTGTTGAGTCTTGAGAGTTCTTTATATTATTGAGATTCAAGGGCTCTTTATGCTTTTTAGATACAAATTCTTTATCAAATATGTGATTTGCCAATACATTTTCCTAATCTGTGGCATGTCTTTTCATTCTCTTTAACAGTGTCTTTTGAATAGTAGAAGTTTTTAATTTGATGAAATCCAATTTGTCATTTTGCTCTTTTATGGATTATGCTTCTTCGATATCATACTAAGAAATCTTTGTCTATGCCAAGCTCACAAAGGTTTTCTTTTATGTATTATTCTAAAAGTTTTAAGTTTTAAAAATTTAGATCTGTGATCCATTATGAGTAATTTTACGTATGGATTAAGCATGGATCAACTTTCTTTTTCTTTTGTTTGTTTGCATATTGATTTTCAATTGTTGCAGCATCAGTTGTTGAAAAGACTGTCCTTTTCCCACCCAATTGTCTTCTTTCCTTTGTAAAAAAAAAATCAGTTGTCCATCTATGTCTCTTTTTGGAATGCCTATTTAATTCCATTGATCTATTTGTCTCTGAGCCACCACTATTCTTCCTTGATTACTAACGGTATAATAAGTCTTTCAATCAGGTAGAGTTAGCCCTAGAAACAACACAAGTTGTTTTGACTATTCTGAATCCTTTGCATTTCTGCTTGAATTTTAGAATTAGTTTTCAAATTTCTACAAAAATCCTGCTGGGATTTTGTTTGGGATGTGTTGGATCTATGTATCAATTTTGGGAGAATTGACATCTTAACGCAATTGCATCCTCTGACCTGTGAACAAGTTATGTCTCGCTGTTTACATATATCTTCTTTAATTTCTCTTAGCAGTGTTTTGTTGTTTTCGCTTCACAAGTCTTGTGCAGGTTTTGTCAGATTTACTCCTAAATATTTCATGTTTTTATCTGTTTTTAAATGGTATTTTTCCCCTAAATTTGAATTTTTTGATAATTCATTGCTAGTATGCAGAAATACAATTAATTTTTATGGATTGTATGTCAATGTTGGATCTTACAACCTTGTAAACTCATTTATTTCTAGTAGCTTCTTTGTAGATTCTATTGGATTATCTATATAGGTGATCATATAGTATAATTTACTAAGGCAGTTTTAGTTCTTCCTTCCCAATCTGAATGCCTGTTATTATTTTAAATTCCCTTTCCCCCAACACACACACACACACACACACACACACACACACACACACACAACTACTCTGGCAAGAACCTCCAGAATTATGTTGTATGTAAATTGTGAGACCAGAAATCTTTATGTTGTTCCTGATCTTAGGTGGAAAACATTAATTCTTTCACCATTAATAAGATGTTAAATGGAGGGTTTTTGGTAATATTAGGGTAGGATGTTCCCTTCTATTCCTAGTGTGCTAAGAATTTTTATCATGAATGGATAAGGGATTTTGTCAAATTATTTTTCTGCATCCATTGAATTTTTTTCTTTTTCAGTCTGCTAATATGGTGAATTTTGTTAATTACTGTTTGACTGTTAAGCCAACCTTGCATTTTGGGATAAATCTCACTTGATCATTATATATTGTTAGATTCTATGGGCCAATATTTTGGTAATTTGTATCTTCTCTCTTTTTTTCCTCAGTCTGGCTAGAAGTTTATTTTTTTTCTGATTATTTCAAATAATCAGTTTTTTTATTTCATTGAATTCTTCTATTTTCTGTTTCTCTGATTTCTACTATATTATTTATTCTTTCATTTCTTTTACTTTAGTTTTAATTTTCTTTTTTGTTTTTAAAGGAGTTATTATATTTTTTAACTAAAGATTACTCATATAATAGATATCTGTGATCATATTCAGGTTTTTTTTCTTTGTTTAGTTTTACGTTTTGTAGATTAAGAAGAAAATTAGAGAAGCTTAAGGGAAAGTTACTCATTTCTCCTCTGGAGCAGAGTAGAAGACTTTAATGCATGCTTAAGATAAGTGTTTTCCCTTCCATCCCTTTCCAATGCCAACCTGAAAGCCACTGTTAATGAAATGCATTGTCTGATTTGCAAAGTATACATGCTCTAAATTTCAAGTTTACCATGCTTTAAGAGCATTGGTCTAAATTAATATTTATTATTTTTGTTATAAAATATAATAGTTTTTTTTTAATAGTTTTAATTGATGTTAAATTTACATTTTTATAATTCTTTTAAAATATTTTTAACTGCTCAAAATTTTTTCCTGGTATTCTAACTACCTGAACTACTTCTACTTCTTGAACAGCATCATATTCATTTAATAAAAATATTGTGATAACCTATTAAAAACTGATACAGCATTTTTGGTACACATTATTTGTGGTCATTAAATTATCTCAAATATTTTTTCTTAATTATAGGTTTCATTAGTCAATCATTTTTACTCCTAATATTCGTTATTGGCAGGTATATATATTATGTTTTACAATTTTGAATGGGGAAGCATGTTAATTGGAGAGAATAATAATTTTTCCAACTTCTCAGTGATATGTTATACTTTTTAAAGTGTGTTTCTGAGGCAAACATAACAGGCTTGATATGAATAAAAAATAGTATTGGTATTTTTCATATGTTCAGAAAATGTTGACAGTGCAAGAAAGGTGGGGTGGTCAATTCAGAAGCAAGGGAAATAGGAAGGAGCTATTTGACTCTGCTTAGTCAGTCAGATTTTCAAAAGTTGAAGATAAAAGTTATAGAGCAGTGAGGACATAAGGCTAATGTCTCCTACCCCCAAGTAGCATGCCTCAGTACTATAACAGTACCCAAAATTTCTGCATTAACATAAAGATTTTTCAGATGCTACATGTAGTTCTTGATATCTTTTTTTTAAAGAAAGCCTAACCATAAATTACCTACTTATATTTTCTATTTTATTATCTTAGTCAGTGATAAAAACAAAAGACAAAAAAAGAAGTTATCAAAATCAACATTTATCTTAAGGGATAGACAGTGTTTATTTTTGGTGATTTGGTTCATTTACCTTACTGATTAAAAAATATAATTGTTCAAACTCTGTTTTTCCTGATGATACTTAAGGTCCTTCAAAATGCCTTTTTTGAATGTTAATTTAATAATTTGACTATTTAAAACTAAAATGACTGGCTGAGGTTTGTACTTATTTCACTTATACTAGAAATGCTATTTTAAAAATAATGCAATTTTGCACAAATGAAAGTGTTTGGAAGTGGTAAACATTTTATTGGATTGTCTTATAGTATAAGAACAGCAAATGAATTTCCTTTAAAAATTTAGTAATTTTGCAAGAATAAAAAGGTTTCCAAGTTTTGACTAAGAATTTCCCTTTTTTATTGGAATATAATGAATCCCTCTTGCAATAGATCTTCTAATAAAATATATATCAATCCATGTTTCCTAGGAGTTAATGCTGAGGTAAGTCATTGTATACCATCTTTTAATTTTCAATATTTTCTTTGGAAGAGTCAAATCAATAATTTTTGAAATATAAATAATGAACCTTGACAGTATTTCTCAAAAGTAGGAAATTTTAATGGTAAGTTTCTCTGTAGCTTCTGCACCAAATGCTGCTACCTTAATGCATAGCAAATCTGAGCTAACTTTCCTTTTCTGTACTACCAGCTTTTATAGAAGAGCAAACCAAACTACTCCACTTTTTGGTTGAAATGGGACTTGCTTGGTAGGACAAGAGCAGAGCTGATTCTAATCTTTGGAGCATTGTCTTTATGTCTTTAGAGCATTAGAGAAATAAAGAAAGGAGAAATTCCCTCCTCTTTGCCCTCCTCCTCTTCCTTTTTTTTCCCCCACGCCAGTGGCTGATAGAAAAAACAAATATCGACTATGTTGGCTTACAGTCTATTTGCTATTAATTAGTATTTATAATAGAAAAACATATTGGCACAAAAAATTCATTTAGGTACTATATTATGTTTAAAAATGTTTTTATCGTCTTTGTTGTTTTGCTTTTATTATTTGTATTAAAATAACTTTATCTTAATCGTATTTCTTAAAACTCCAGCATATGCTGTATATGGTACAGATTAATAAAGAAGATGCTATGTGATATTATCATTTTTGCTGATCCTCTTTTTAAAAAGTTTAGATTAGAAGGCCCCTCTTTGCCTCAATGTAGTGGTTAATTTCATTTCTGCATATTATTCTGGAACTTCAGTTAAAACAAAATGTTACTTTCTCTTAGCTTTTGCTGCAAAAGTATCCAACCTGTGCAAATCTAGGGTACTGTAGTCACTCAAAAGAAGCTCTTTACTATGCAGCTATTCTGTCAATTTACATATCTTGCCAGTGGTTGGACAAAAAAAAGATCAATTAAATTCCTATTTGTATCAAAGTTGTATTGTGAGGTAATCATAATGTCCTATGGTGAAACAGTATGTAGTTTAGTTTTATATAGGGGACAAGATATTTTATTCCACAATTAGATCCAAGCCCCCAAATTCAGATGTTCTGGGGGAGAGCAGCAGTTTAATTTTCCTTTCAAATAATATGGGGATGATACACTGGGGATGACATACTTAGAAAACTTAGGGAAGTTACAAAACTTAATGGTTTCCTTAGCAAGTAGTTGTCCCTAGTTTGGTATTCCAACTTGATATTACACTAGGTGCAATTGGGTGCTAATGGTCAAATCAAGATAAGGTAAGTCACTTGGTGTCTCAAGTGGCAATTCTTAGTTTTTTCAAGCTAGAGGAGACTGGTCTCTAAGTCTCCATTCTAACTACCTATTTAAACACTGTCTCCTGTTCTGGGAATATTTCCAAACTCAAATTTGTTCTTGATTTGTTGTATCCAATATTATAATATTTTTTATTTTTAAAATGAGTTTTCCTCCTTTACTAAAGGTAGTGACAACTTACACTGATTTTGTGCTTACTATAAGCTAGGTAGTAAGTAGCATGCTGAAAGCAGATTCTGAAAGAATATGGATATAAGTGATCATCACTATACTACTGGTATTGGGGCTGGTCTTATGGAGATAAAGAAGGAGGAAGGATGCAACAAAAATAGTTGCCACCTACCTGAGACTGTCCATTCACGAATAGTAGTACAAGTCTATTTCCAATCTGTGTCATTGGATATCTCTATATAATAAAGAAGTGTTTTCTAGATATAGAGAACAAAGTAGTGGTTACCAGTGGGAACAAGTAAGTGGGGAGCAATATAGGGGTAGGGGAAAAAAGGGTTATTATGGGATTATATGAAATGTGTGAAACTTAAAAATTGTGAAGCACTATGGAGTTTAATGAATTTTTCATTCAATAGAGAAAGAAGTTTTTTCCATTTTCACAGACATTGTCTTTAACCCCATCCAACCATCTCATGAAGGCACGAAGTTGTCAAAAGGAAAATCAGCCCAAACCATCTCCACTAATGAAAATATTTCCAAGTATATATATAATTGGTCATAACATCAACTCTATACAAAAGGGAGCACTTTAAAAAAACCTTAAAATATGGTGTAGATCATTACTGTTATCTTAAAGTCTGATTATGTATCCTCAGCTGATAATTTGTCCCAAATAGAGCTCCATTTTGTAACCTAATATTATGGAGCAATAGGTGAAATCCCTTTGTAAAAATTCTCCATTACTATCTCCATAATCTCTACTTCACTGAGTATCATCCAAGTGCAAAAATGAAAAATTATAACCTGCCAAGCATCAGTGGCAGAGTGAAATGAAAAAATTGTGAGCTAATGACAGTGATGCCTCAAAAAAATTTCCTGGCCAATTTAACATTGCTTCATCCAAGGTCATTTCCCAGAGCTGATTATTATTAGTAATTTGCAGATGAGACTATGCTACCTCGGTCATGGTTAGTGAAGATCAAGAAAATGCCAGGGAAGGTTTAAGACTCAAGGTTATCTATCTTTCTCAAATAAGATGCCAATAATAATTCCACTTTATTTTCTTAATACCTGGCAGAAAATAATTTTCAAAGAAAGGAAAATGAAAGCCTGTCTTATCTTCTACTAGACATGTAATGTTGCAACATAAAACACCAGAAGTAAGGATAACAGAGGGACAATGTTTACTAGGTCCTTAAGTAGCATTCATTTGGGAAAGAAATCCTTAGGATATTTTCCTAGAATTTTAGTCTGATGCTTAAAAAAAAATTGTTGATTGAATTTTATATAGACATTGATTCTTATGACCACCTATAGTTCATTTTTAAACTTCTAGAAAACTTCCAAATTTACTTTCTCTTACCCAGTTTGAAATTTGAAATTATATTATAAATAGTTCTTTAAAATAATTTTATTTTTATACATAAATAATTCAAATATAGACAAATATAAAAAAGAAAATGAAGCTTTTCGATAATTTTACCAATCACAGGTAACCTTTCTTGATCTTTTAGTGTATACTTTTCGGATCCGTGTGTGCATCAGTGTGTGTGCATCTGTGTATATGTGGGTAGAGAAGAGAGAGAGATGAGTAGAGGACAGATTTTTAAAAATGAGCTCACAGAAGATATACTCACATTTTATCTAGCAACTTGCCATGGACATCTTTCTTTTTTATTTTTTTTAACTAGTTCTTAATTTTGAAATTAGAAATATCAGTGCATTATTTTTATTTTTTAATTGGAGTATAATTGTTTTACAATGTTGCATTAGTTTCTACTGTACAGCGAACTGGACTTCCATGTGCTATACAGCAGGTTCTTATTAGTTATCTATTTTATACATATTAGTATATATATGTCAATCCCAATCTCCCAATTCATCCCACCCCCCATCCCTGCTTTCCCCTCTTGGTGTCCATACGTTTGTTCTCTACATCTGTGTCTCTATTTCTGCCTTGCAGACTGGTTCATCTGTGCCATTTTTCTAGATTCCACATATATGCACTAATATATGATATTTGTTTTTCTCTTTCTGACATACTTTACTCTGTATGACAGTCTCTGGGTCCATCCACATCTCTACGAATGACCCAATTTCATTCCTTTTTATGGCTGAGTGTATTCCATTGTATATATGTACCACATCTTCTTTATCCATTTGTCTGTTGATGGACATTTAGGTTGCTTCCATGACCTAGCTATTGTACATAGTGCTGCAATGAATATTGGGGTGCATGTATCTTTTTGAATTATGGTTTTCTCTGGGTATATGCCCAGTAGTGGGATTGCTGGGTCATATGGTAGTTCTATTTTCAGTTTTTTAAGGAACCTCCATACTGTTCTCCACAGTGGCTGTATCAATTTATATTCCCACCAACAGTGCAAAGAGGGTTCCCTTTTCTCCACACCCTCTTCAGCATTTGTTGTTTATAGATTTTCTGATGATGTCCAGTCTAACTGGTGGGAGGTGATACCTCATTGTAGATTTGATTTGCATTTCTCTAATAATTAGTGATGTTGAGCAGCTTTTCATGTGCCTCTTGGCCATCTGCATGTCTTCTTTAGAGAAATGTCTATTTACGTCTTCTGCCCATTTTTGGATTCGGTTGTTTGTTTTTTTGATATTGAGCTGCATGAGCTGTTTATATATTTCGGAGATTAATCCTTTGTCCATTGATTCGTTTGCAAATATTTTCTCCCATTCTGAGGGTGGTCTTTTCATCTTATTTATAGTTTCTTTTGCTGTGCAAAAGCTTTGAAGTTTCATTAGGTCCCATTTGTTTATTTTTGTTTTTATTTCCATTACTCTAGGAGGTGGGTCCAAAAAGATCTTGCTGTGATTTATGTCAAAGAGTGTTCTTCCTATGTTTATGTTTACCTCTAAGAGTTTTATAGTGTCTAGTCTTACATTTAGGTCTTTAATCCATGTTGAGTTTATTTTTGTGTATGGTGTTAGGGAGTGTTCTAATTTCTTTTACATGTGGCTGTCCAGTTTTCCCAGCACCACTTATTGAAGAGACTGTCTTTCTCTTGTATATCCTTGCCTCCTTTATCATAAATTAGTTGACCATAGGTGCGTGGGTTTATCTCTGGGCTTTCTATCCTGTTCCATTGATCTATATTGCTGTTTTTGTGCCAGTACCATATTGTCTTGATTACTGTAGCTTTGTAGTATAGTCTGAAGTCAGGGAGTCTGATTCCTCCAGCTCCATTTCTTTTTCTCAAGATTGCTTTGGCCATTCGGAGTCTTTTGTGTCTCCCCACAAATTCTAAGATTTTTTGTTCTGGTTTTGTAAAAAATGCCATTGGTAATCTGATAGGGATTGCAATGACTCTGTAGATTGCTTTGGGTAGTATAGTCAATTGCACAATACTGATTCTTCTAATCCAAGAACATGGTATATCTCTCCATCTGTTTGTGTCATCTTTGATTGCTTTCATCAGTGTCTTATAGTTTTCGGAGTACAGGTCTTTTACCTCCTTAGGTAGGTTTATTCCTAGGTATTCTATTCTTTTTGTTGCTTTGGTGAATGGGACTGTCTCCTTAATTTCTCTTTCTGATCTTAAGTTGTTAGTGTATAGGAATGCAAGAGATTTCTGTGCATTCATTTCATATCCTGCAGCTTTACCAAATTCATTGATTAGCTCTAGTAGTTTTCTGGAGACATCTTTAGGATTCTCTATGTATAGTATCATGTCAGCTGCAAACAGTGACAGTTTTACTTCTTCTTTTCCAATTTGTATTCCTTTTATTTCTTTTTCTTCTCTGATTGCCGTGGCTAGAACTCCCAAAGCTATGTTGAATAATAGTGGCGAGAGTGGACATCCTTGTCTTGTTCCTGATCTTAGAGGAAATGCTTTCAGTTTTTCACCATTGAGAATGATGTTTGTTGTGGGTTTCTCATATATGCCCTTTATTATGTTGAGGTAGGTTCCCCCAATGCCCATTTTCTGGAGAGTTTTTTTTTTTTTTATCATAAATGGGTGTTGAATTTTGTCAAAGCCTTTTCTGCATCTATTGAGATGATCATATGGTTTTTATTCTTCAATTTGTTAGTATGGTTTATCACATTGATTGATTTCTGTATATTGAAGAATCCTTCCATCCCTGGGATAAATCCCACTTGATCATGGTGTATGATCCTTTTAATGTGTTGTTTGATTCTGTTTGCTAGTATTGAGGATTTTGCATCTATATTCATCAGTGATATTGGTCTGTAATTTTCTTTTTTTGCAGTATCTTTGTCTGGTTTTGGTATCAGGGTGATGGTGGCCTTGTAGAATGAGTTTAGGAGTGTTCCCTCCTCTGCAATTTTTTGGAAGAGCTTGAGAAGGATGGGTGTTAGCTCCTCTCTAAATGTTTAATAGAATTCACCTCTGCAGCCATTTGGTCCTGGACTTTTGTTTGCTGGAAGATTTTTAATCACAGTTTCAATTTCATTACTTGTGATTGGTCTGTTCATATTTTCTATTTCTTCCTGGTTAAATGTTGGAAGGTTATACCTTTCTACGAATTTGTCCATTTCTTCCAGGTTGTCCATTTTATTGGCATAGAGTTGCTTGTAGTAATCTCTTATGGTGCTTTGAATTTCTGTGGTGTCCATTGTAACTTCTCCTTTTTCATTTCTAATTTTATTGGTTTGAGTCCTATCCCTCTTTTTCTTCATGAGTCTGGCTAAAGGTTAATCAATTTTGTTTATCTTCTCAAAGAACCAACTTTTAGTTTGTTTGTTCTTTAATTCTTGTAGGTCTTTGTTAAACATTTCTTGCATCTTCTAGATCCTTGCCTCCATTCTTTTTCCGAGTTGCTGAATCATCTTAACTATCATTATTGTGAATTGTTTTTCTGGAATGTTGCCTATCTCCACCTCATTTAGTTGTTTTTCTGGTGTTTTATCTTGTTCCTTCATCTGGGATATAGTCTTCTGCCTTTTCGTTTTGTCTGTCTTTCTGTGATTGTGGTTTTCCTTCTGCAGGCTGCAGGATTGTAGTTCTTTTTGCTTCTGCTGTCTGCCCTCTGGTGGATTAGTGAACATCTTTCTATGTCAATAATTATTGGTTTACATTTTCACTTTTAATGGCTACATATTGTTGTTGGTAACATCTGGTGTTTCTGAACATTGAGAATTACAGTTTTTCACCATTTAAATAATTCTGAAATAAAGACAACTTTCTACATTCATCAGATTATATTATAAAATAAATTTTAAAACTAAAAATGATGGAAATTTAAACATTTGATACTTACTACAAAATGCTCTCTAGAAAGATGTAAGTTTATACTTCTCCTAGCACCACATTCTTACAAGGGTCTTCTTTAATTAGATGGGTGAACTTTGATATCTCAGCATTGTTTTTTGTGTGTGTGTGTTTTTTTATTAGTGATTTAGAATATACAGTTGACCCTTGAACAACATGGGTTTGAACTGTCCAGGTCCACTTATACATGGATTTTTTTCAGTAAATGTGTGCTGTAGTACTTCACCATCTATGGTTGGTTGAACCGCAGATGTGGAACTGTAGCTATGGAAGACTGTAAAGTTATACATGAATTTTCCACTGCAGGTAGGGTTGGGACCCCTAACACCTGTGTCTTGCAATGGTCAACTGTCTTTTCAAATACTTAGTAGCTATTGCACTCTTTTTTGAATTTCTTGTTTATGTCATGCCCATTTTTTTCTATTTGTATAGTCCTCTTATTGTTATTTAATAATAATTCTTTATATTTTTTGTCTTCACCTATGTTTTATTCTTTTCCATTTTGTGAATTTTAATTTATTTATATTTTCCCCAATATTTGTTAATCTTTTTTTTTTTATGGTTTTGGCTGTGAAGCCATGCTTACAAAAGCTTACCCTACACAAAGTTTTATGATTAATTATTTAAATTTTTCTTCTCTGACCTTTTTATGTTTAATGCTTAATCCATAAGCAGTTTATTTTCAGGTATGATTTGAGAAGAGTCTAACTTATTTTATTTCCAAATGGCTTGGCTGTTAACAAAGTATCACTTAATGAGTAGCCCAGCCTTCCTCACTAATTTGACATGCCTCAGTTATCATAATAGATGTTTTCAAACTATGTTCTGAGGTATTTTAGGCATTCTGTGGTGTGCTCTTGGGATATTCTTGAAGGGCTGGAAACTTCGTAACTGGGATATTTTTCTTACCATCCTTATATCTCCATTGAAATATCTGTGATTTTTTTCTAATTCATTTTTTACATGTTTTAAAATAGTTTCTTCTTTTTTTAGAGGCATAATTGACATATTAGTTTCAGATGGACAATATAACAATTCGATATTTGTATATATTACAAAATGATCACCACAATAAGTCTAGTTAGCATCCATCAGCATACATAGTTACAAATGTGCAGTTTCTTCTTAATTTCTAAAAATCAGTTTTACTGAAGTACACTAAATATAGATATTGTATAACATACACATCAATAAAGTTGTATAACCAGTACTACATTCACGTTAGAGAAAATTTCCATTACTACAACAAACCTCCATTGTGCCTTTGTAGTTTATCTTCTTACTGTACTGTTGGCCTCTGGCAACTGTTGATCTGCTTTATACATTATAGTTTAGATTTTTCTAGAAGTTCATATAAATGAAATAATACCAGCAGGTAGTCTTTTATGTCTGGCTTCTTTTTTTCACTTAGCATAATGCTTGTGAGATTATCCATGTTGTTCATGTTCAAATAGTTTGTTCCTTTATACAGCAGAGTAGTATTCAGTTATCTGGATATAACACAATTTGTTTATCCATTCACATGTGAATATCTAGGCATCATGAATATGGCTGAGGTTTTGCCTATCATGAATATAGTTATTGTGAACATTCTTATATGGGTCCATATGTGGATATATGTTTTTATTTCTTTTGGGTAAATACCTAAGAGTGGGATTACTGGGTTGAATGGTAAGTGCACATATAATTTTATAAGAAACTTCATAAGAAATTGCCAAGTGGTTTTCTTAAATATCTGTATTATTTTGCATTCCCACCAACAATGTATGAGAATTCGAGTTGTTTTACATGTTTGCCAACACTTAGTATGGACAGTCTCTTTAATTTTAGCCATTCTAGTGTGTAAGTAGTGGTATCTTATTGTGGTTTTAACTGCATTTTCTTAATGGCTAATGTCCTTTGCATTTCAATATAAATTATAGAAGCAGTTTCCCAACTTCTACAAAAAAACCTGCTGATATTTTAATATTGATTTTGTTGAATAAATTTGGAGGCAACAATTTGGAGACAATGACATTGTAACAGTATTGATGAACATGGTATGTATTTTTATTTATTTAAATATTCTTTAACTTGTTTCAGCAAAGTTTGATAATTGACAGGGTACATGTTTTACAAAATTAAAAAAATTATCCCTAAGTATTTCATATTTTGATGTTATGAAGTGGCAGTCTTAAAATTTTTAATTTCTATTTTTTGTTGCTAGTATATAAAATACAATTGATTTATATATATTGATTTTATTCTGTGTACTTGGTAAACTCATTTATTAGTTTTCATGGCTTTATGTGGTGTCCTCAGGATTTTCTGTATGAACATTTTTTCTGAAAAAAAGTTTTCCTTTCTTTCCAAACTGTATATCATTTATTGCCTGTTTTTGCCTTATTTTATTAGTGTAGATGTCCAAAACAGTATTGAATATATATGTGATAAAAGCAGATATCCTTTTTTGTTCCTGATATTAGAGGGAAAGTATTCAGTGTTTTCAGTATTTCACCATATAAGAAAGATGTTAGCTGTAGGTTTTTCAGAGATGCTGTTTAGTCTGCTTGGGCTGCAATAACAGAATACCACAGACTGGGTGGCTTAAACAACAGAAATGTATTTTCTCATAGTCCTTAGGCTAGGAGTCCAAAATTAGGGTACTGTCAGGGTTGGTGTCTGGTGAGGGCTCTCTTCCTGACTTACAGATGGCTGCCTTCTTATTGTGTCCTCAGATGGCTTCTTCTCTGTGAGAGGGGAGAGAGAGAGAGAGAGAGAGAGAGACAGAGACAGAGACAGAGACAGAGACAGAGACAGAGGGAGGGAGGGAGGGAGGGAGAGAGACAGAGAGAGGGAGGGAGGGAGGGAGAACTTTCTGGTATCTCTTCCTTTTTTATAAAGAAACTAGTCCTTTTGGGTTAGGGCTTCACTCCTATGACTTAATTTAATCTGAATCATCTCCTTAAAGGCTCTATCTCCAATATAGTCATATGAGGAGTTAGGGCTTCAATTCCAAATGAATCTTGGGGGGACAAAATTCAGACCATAACAGATGTTCTATATCAGATTGAGAAGTTTCTTTATATTTCCAGGTAGCTTAAATATTTATTTTAAATAGCTATTAAATTTTGTGAAATGTTTTTTGCCATCTGTTGAGATGATCATATTTTTTTTCTTTTCTTTTTTTAGTATATTAATATGGGGAAACATATAATTCATTTTTAGAATGTTAAACCCATCTTTCATTTACTTGCATGTTTTATATGCCTTTCATGTATAGCACTTTAAGTATTTGTTTATTATATGCATATAAGTATAATTTATATATTTTATATATTGGGGAATACAATTTGTTAAAAGTTTGTTAGGGATTTATTTTCATGTCTAAGAACTTATAAGAGATATTGATCTGTAATTTTCCTCTCTTGCAATGTCTTTGCTTGGTTTTGAATCAAGATGATGTTTACCTTATGCGAGTTGGGAAATTTTCCCTCATCTTCTATTCTATGAAAGAATTTATATAGAATCAATATTATTTTTTACTTAAATGTTTGATAGAATTCCCAGAGATGCTGTCTTGGCTTGAAAATTTCTTTTGGAAAGGTTTTAAACTTGAGTTTAATTTCTATCTTTGTTAAGGGCTGTTTGGGCTATTTATTCCATGTTGAGTCACATCTTTCAAGGAATTTTTTGTTTCATCTAAGTTACTGAATTTATTGGCATAAGTTATTCCTCATATTCCTTCCTTATGCTTTTACTTTGTGTAAAGTCTGAGCGATGTCCTTTCTGTCATTCCTGATATTGGTAATTTGTGTCATTTCCCATTTTCCTTGATCAATCTGTCTGGAGGTTTATCAGTTTTTTTCTTTTAAAAAACCAGGTTTTGGTTTCATTGATTTTTCTCTATTGTTTGTACATCTTCTATTTTATAGGTGTGTACTTTTACCTTTATTTTTTTTTAAATCAAGGGACAGAATTCTTTATTTTATGTATTTATTTATTTATTTATTTTTGGCTGAGTTGGGTCTTAGTTGCAGCACATGGGATCTTCACTGTGGCACCTGGGATCTTTTGTTGCAGCGCACAGGCTCTTTGTTGCGGCACAAGTGTTTCTCTTTAGTTCTGGCATGCGGGCTTTCTCTCTCTAGTTGTGGTGAACAGGCTCCAGAGGGCATGGGATCTGTAGTTTGTGGTGCGTGGGCTCTCTAGTTGAGGCACGCAGGCTCAGTAGTTTTAGTGCACAGGCTTAGTTGCCCCACAGCATGTGGGATCTTAGTTTCTTGACCAGGGATTGAACCTGTGTCCCCGGCATTGGAAGGTGGATTCTTTACCACTGGACCACCAGGGAAGTCCCCTTTTATCTTTATTACTCCTTCTTTCCGTTTATTTTGGTTTACATTCCTCTTTTTTAAAATCTTTTTAGTTCTTTAAGGTGGAAGCTTAAGGAAGATGATGTAAGAGTTTCCTTCTTTTCTAATACAAGCATTTAATGCTATAATTTTCTTTTTAAGCACTGTTTTAGTTGCATTCACATATTGTGATATAGGGTGTTTTCATTTCTTTCAATTACAATATTGGGTTGGCCAACAAGTTCATTTGTTTTTTTCCATAAGATGGCTCTAGTAGCAGTGCTTAGTTGTCTTTAACTTCATTGGAACAATTATGTTAGATTGTTTTGTGACAGCTGTCATATCAGCATGCATTTAAAAAAAATCGAAATTGGTGTAGCCATTTTAATATTGAAGGTGGACGGAAAAAAGCAACATTTTCAGTATATTATTTCAAGAAAGGTAAAAATGCAACTGAAACGCAAAAAAAGATTTGTGCAGTGTATGGAGAAGGTGCTGTGACTGATCGAACGTGTCAAAAGTGGTTTGCGAAGTTTCGTGCTGGAGATTTCTTGCTGGATAATGTTCCACAGTCGGGTAGACCAGTTGAAGTTGATAGCGATCAAATTGAGACATTAATTGAGAACAATCAACGTTATACCATGCGGGAGATAGCCGACATACTCAAAATATCCGTATCAAGTGTTAAAAATCATTTGCACCAACTCGGTTGTTTCTTGCTTTGATATTTGGGTTCCACATAAGTTAAGTGAAAAAAACCTTCTTGACCATATTTCTGCATGTGATTCTCTACTTAAATATAATAAAAAAACATTCCGTTTTTAAAACAAATTGTGACAGGTGATGAAAAATGGATACTGTACAATATGTGGAATGGAAGAGATTGTGGGATAAGGGAAATGAACCACCACAACCACACCAAAGGCTGGTCTTCCTCCAAAGAAGTTAATGTTGTGTATATGGTGGGATTGGAAGGGAGTCCTCTACTATGAGCTCCTTCCAGAAAACGAAACGATTAATTCCAACAAGTACTGCTCCCAATTAGATCAACTGAAAGTAGCACTCAACAAAAAGGCGTCTGAAATTAGTCAACCAAAAATGTACAATCTTCTATCAGGATTATGTAAGACTGCATGTTTCTTTGATGACCAGACAAAAACTATTACAGCTTGGCTGGGAAGTTCTGATTCATCCACCATATTCACCGGATGTTGCACCTTCAGATTCCATTTATTTTGATCTTTACAAAATTCTCTTAATGGAAAAAATTTCAATTCCCTGAGAGACTGTAAAAGGTGCCTGGAACAGTTCTTTGCTCAAAAAGATAAAAAAGTTTTGGGAGGATGGACTTATGAAGTTGCCTGAAAAATGGCAGAAGGTAGTGGAACAAAATGGTGAATGCGTTGTTCAATAAAGTTCTTGGTGAAAATGAAAAATGTGTCTTTTATTTTTACTTAAAAACCAAAGGAACTTTTTGGCCAACCCAATATTTCTTAATCCATCATGATTTTTTTTCCTTTGACCCATGTGTTATTTAGAAGAATGTTGGTTTCTAATATTTGGGATTTTCCATATATATATATGTGTTACTGATTTCTTGTTTAATTCCATTGTGTTGAGAAAACATACTATGTATGATTCAGTCTTTTAAATTTGTTGAGATTTGTTTTATGACCCAGAATATTGTCCATCTTGGCGATTGTTCCACATGAACTTGAAAATAATGTGACATGTTCTCCAAATGTTAATTGGGTTAAGTCAATTGATTGTATCATTCAAGTCTTCTACATACTTATTGACATTTTTCTGTACTTGTTCTATGAATTACTGAGAAAGGTATTTTGAAATCTCTCACTGTGAATATGTATTTTTCTAGTTCTTTTTAAATTCTATCAGTTTTTATTTCATGTTTTTAAATGCATAAACCTTTAGGAGTGTTATGTTGATGAACTGACCCCTTTATCACTATGTAAATATCCTTTTTATCCTGATATTATACATTGCTCTCAGATCTGCTTTTCTGATGTTAATGTAGCCATTTCAGCTTTCTTTTTCATTAGTGTTTTCATGTCATTTCTTTTCCTATCTTTTTATTTTTAACCTATATGCCTTCATATTTAAAGTAATTTTGTTAGATAGTATATAGTGTTTTATTTAGTCTCTACCTTTTCATTAGATTGTTCAGTCCATTTATATTCTATGTTCTTATTCCTGTGTTTGGGTTTAAGGCAACTGTCTTGATATTTATTTTCTTTTCCCTGTATTTGTTTTTTGTTACTTTCCCCCTCTTTTCTCTGTTCTTTTAGATAAAGTGAATATATTTTATGATTCCATTTTATCTTCACTATTTTTCCCATCTGTTCCTTTTTGTTTTATTTGCTTAGTGGTTACTCCAAAGTCTACAACATGATTTTAACTTACCAGTTCACCATCAAATAATATTATGCCACTTCATGTAAACATGTAAGAACCTTTTAACAACATACCTCCATTTTCCCCTCCCTTCCTTGTTTTCTTGCTTTTATTAATTTACCTCTCTGTATGTTATAAACTTTACAATAATGCACTATTATTTTTGCCTTAAACAGTTATCTTTTAAAATGGTTAAAATGAGAAACACTTTATACCCTATAGTTACTATGTATTTACCATTTTCATAACTCTTCATCTTTTGTGCAAATTCCCATTTATATCACTTTATCTCTACCTCAAAAATGTCCTTTCATGTTTCTTATGTGCTGGCAAAGAATCCTTTTTCTTGTTGTTTTATTTCAGTGCTTTAAATTGTCTACAGTTGTCTTCTGTCTTTCAGTTTCTGATGATAAGTTGGCTGTAAGTCTCATCTTTGTTCTTTTATAGAGAATAAGCCCTTCTTTCCTCTGGCTGCTTTCACTAAGGCATGACCCACTGGAGTCTCCTCTGAATGTCCAGGTATTCTTTGATTGTCTTTCCGTTCAATGTGGTAGAAATCTTTCTCTCAAATACTGTGAGCTCTGAGAAATGTTTATTCTACTGTTTTCCAGTGCATCTTTCTCTGGCCTCAAGTGATTTCTACTCACATAGGGCAGATCAGTAGCCACCTAACTCCTGGAATGGACCTCATGCAGATATTTAGAGCTTTCTCTATCTGTGCAGTAGTGGTATCCTTGGTATTCTCTCCCATTGATTCAAGCTGCCTTGGTCTTTCCAAACTCCAATCTCTATCTCCCCAACTCAGTGAGACAGCCATGGTCTCTTTGGCTACTTTCTTCCAGGCTGTCTCTTGGAAACTGCCTCCAAGCACAAACTGGGACAATCATAAGGCTCATCTTTATTGTTGCCTTTCTCTCAGAAGTCAAAGTGTTACTTGTTTTTCAATGTCTGAAAACAGTGTTTTCATATATTTATTCTGGTTTTCTTGTTGTTTAAGGTAAGAATATGTCTTGTTTCTGTTACTTCATCTTTATTGAAGTGGAAGCATACAATTTCTTTCAACAAAGATTACCAGTGTCAGAATATAAGTTGGAATTCCAATGATAGGCTGATATCTTATATACCTCCATCTGTTTCTAGATTATTCATTCTGTTACAAGTATCTACCTGCTTATTTATTTATTTATTTATTTTCTTACTTACTTATGGGTCACCAATGCCACACCAATTTAATTATTTTATTCATTTTTTAAAAACATTTTTTAATTGTAGTTGGTTTTAAAATTATATAATTGACATGTTTTCAATTTCATGTAAATATTAATATTCCATAGGGGATTTGTTTTAATATTGGTAAGATCATTTGCAGGGGTGGGTGAAAGAAGTGTTTCACATTGTCAATATTGTTTTCTGTGAGCTCTTGTTTTTATTGAATAAAATTCAGTTTAGTTATCCTCTTGTCATCTTGTGCTTCCTAAGTTTACACTGTACAGTGTTGACCCAGATGTAAAACTGAGCTCTGTTTATGAAATCCATTCACAAAAAGCATATGAGATTATATTTTATTAAATATCTGGGTTTGGAGGGACAGCACTGAGATATAGTAATATAAACAATTTTACATAAAACATGAGATATCCCTGTTTTTAAAAGTCCTTTTGTTACCCCAACATCAGATTTTTATTTTACCACTTTCTTCAGCCCTGTGCCTACCTGAGTCTTGCTGATGTCTTTTCTTTATCTAACTCTTTTACTTCTTAGCTCTCTTCTCTCTACCCACCCACCTTTGAGATTTTGATTATTTCTAGTGCAAATAAATTTAGCTATCTCTTTACTTGTATTGGAACCTATTGTACTAGACCTTCTGGTCTTACTTTCACCCCAACTGAAACATCAATTTTTTTTTACTAAATTCTGCTGCCTACTGTTAAGATAATGAATTTTTCACCCCACTACATTTATGAAATAATGCTCTATAGTTTTGAATTTTGTATTTCTATTTTAATTTTCAAAATTGAAGATGTATATTATTCCAGGAGATTTGATGGCTGTGGAGGCATTCCAGATGCTACTGTCTTAATCATAGTCTTGAGCAATATAATGATAATTACCAGTATATAAGTTTCGTAAGAGAAAGACAGTCATGTGAATAGCCAGATGAAAAATATCTGCAATATATAATCAACTGTAATATAAAGTTTCCAATTCAAGATATCTAACATGAAATGCATCTATTCATTTATACCCATGGATTTGATTGAGGATTATCTACATTCTTACTTGTTGGACTATTAATAGAATTTATTAGTTACTAAATAGTTATTAAATAATATTTTTAGGGAAATAAAAAAGTTGTACACATGAAGAGATCAAACTATCTATATGTTATTGGTCCTGTTTCAAATTTGATACTCTTTTTTTTCATAAAACAGTATGTTTGCTTCCATGTTATTGTTTATTGTTCCTTCAAAATTGTGTAAATGTTCTTATATTGGTTTTTGATCATATGTATGTTTTATTATCAATTTCTGAAAAAAATAAAGTCAATTTGGAAAATAACAGTACTGCCTTTTACCCAGTAACATTACTCTTTTATTGATTTCTGCTCCCAAAAGAATTGTATGTCATCATTTGTAAATTACTACACTAGGTACCATGAAGCTAGTGTACCAAGTACTTAGAAGCTAGTGCTTCTAAGGGTATTAATAACTAGTTGAGGCCATAGAGTATTCAACTGTGACATTAATTATAAAGAATGTTTATAGTTAGTTCATATTTAATATTCAAAATATTGATAGATTTCAGATATAAAACAATGACTCTAAGGGAGCAATGAGAATGAAGCAATATAAGTCAGGAAGCCATCATGAGGTGAGTTTGGAATAAGTCCTAAATATAAGGAAAACAGCATTTCAGAAAAGGTATATCAGGTGGGGAAGAAAGTAATGCTCTAAGGCATAAAGATGATATGAACAGAGTAAAAGCAAAGGATAGCCCTTTACTGTTGGGTTCATGCCCATTATTTGTTTATAACTTGTAACTGTTAAAAATGTAGGTTTGGAGTCAAATATTGCTTCAAATTCTGAACCACCATATACTGGTTATGTGTTCTTAAGCAAGCTTCATTTTTCTCATTTTTAAAATAGGGACAAAATCAACCTACCTTAAGGATAAAATAAAATGTGGCATCAAAAATGTTTTACACAGAGATAGCCTCATCTACAGAGGGCAGACAGCAGCAGAAGAAAGAACTGCAATCCTGCAGCCTGCGGAAGGAAACTACATTCACAAAAAGATAGACAAAACGAAAAGGTAGAGGACTATGTACCAGATGAAGGAAAAAGATAAAATATCAGAAAAACAATTAACTGAAGTGGAGATAGGCAACTTTCCAGAAAAAGAATTCAGAATAATGATAGTGAAGGTGATTCAGGAACTCGGAAGAAGAATGGAGGCAAGGATTTAGATGATGCAAGAAATGTTTAACAAAGACCTAGAAGAATTAAAGAACAAACAAACAGAGATGAACGAAAATAACTGAAATGAAAAGTACACTAGAAGGAATCAATAGCAGAATAAGTGAGGCAGAAGAACGGATAAGTGACCTGGAAGACAGAATGGTGGAATTCACTGCCACGGAACAGAATAAAGAAAAAAGAATGAAAAGAAATGAAGACAGCCTAAGATACCTCTGGGACAACATTAAACGCGACAACATTCTCATTATAGGGGTCCCAGAACGAGAAGAGAGAGAAAGGACCCGAAAAAACATTTGAAGAGATTATAGTCGAAAATTTCCGTAACATGGGAGAGGAAATAGCCACCGAAGTCCAGGAAGTGCAGAGAGTCCCAGACAGGACAAACCTAATGAGAAACACACCGAGACAAATAGTAATTAAATTGACAAAAAATAAGGCAAAGAAAAATTATTAAAAACATCAAGGGAAAATTGACAAATAACATACAAGGGAACTCCCATAAGGTTAACAGCTGATTTCTCAGCAGAAACTCTACAAGCCAGAAGGGAGTGGCAGGACAATCTTAAAGTGATGAAAGAGAAGAAACTACAACCAAGATTACTCTGCCCGGCAAGGATCTCATTCAGATTCGATGGAGAAATCAAAAGCTTTACAGACAAGGAAAAGCTAAGAAAATTCAGCACCACCAAACCAGCTCTACAACAAATGCTAAGAGAAACTTCTCTAAGCAGAAAACACAAGAGAAGAAAAGGACCTACAAAAACAAACCCAAAACAATTAAGAAAATGCTAATAGGAACATACATATTTATAATTACCTTAAACGTGAATGGATTAAATGCTCCAACCAAAAGACACAGGCTCACTGAATGGATACAAAAACAAGACCGATATATATGCTGTCTACAAGAGACCCACTTCAGACCTAGGGAAACATGCAGACTGAAAGTGAGGGAATGGAAAAAGATATTCCATGCAAATGGAAATCAGAAGAAAGCTAGAGTAACAATACTCATATCTGATAAAATAGAGTTTAAAATAAAGAATTTTACAAGAGACAAGGAAGGACACTACTAATGATCAAGGGATCAATCCAAGAAGAAGATATAACAATTATAAATATATATGCACCCAACATAGGAGCATCTCAATAAAGAAGGCAAATGCTAACAGCTATAAAAGAGGAAATCGACATTAAAACAATAATAGTTGGGGGAACTTCCCTGGTGGCTCAGTGGTTAAGAATCTTCCTGCCAATGCAGGAGACATGGGTTTGAGCACTGGTTCGGGAAGACTCCACATGCCGCAGAGCAACTAAGCCCGTGCACCACAGCTACTGAGCCTGCGTGCAACAACTACTGAAGCCGGCATGCCTAGAGCCCGTGCTCCACAACAAGAGAAGCCACTGCAATGAGAAGCCCACGCACTGCAACAAAGAGTAGCCCCCACTTGCCACAACTAGAGAAAAACCCGCACGCAGCAAAGAAGATCAAATGCAGCCAAAATAATAATAATAAAAAATAAATAAATAATAATAATTGTGGGGAACTTTAACACCTCACTTACACCAATGGACA
This sequence comes from Balaenoptera acutorostrata, assembly GCF_949987535.1. NCBI lineage: Eukaryota > Metazoa > Chordata > Mammalia > Artiodactyla > Balaenopteridae > Balaenoptera > Balaenoptera acutorostrata. Next base: position 58,588,733 of record NC_080067.1, read on the forward strand.
GGTCATCAAGACATAAAATTAATAAGGAAACACAAGCTTTAAATGACACAATAGGCCAGATAGATTTAATTGATATTTATCAGATATTCCATCTGAAAACAGCAGATTATACTTTCTTCTCAAGTGCACATGGAACATTCTCCAGGATAGATCACATCTTGGGTCACAAATCAAGACTCAGTAAAATTAAGAAAATTGAAATCATGTCACGCATCTTTTCCAACCACAGCGCTATGAGATTAGAAATCAATTACAGGAAAAAAACTGTAAAAAACACAAACACATGGAGGCTAAACAATACGTTAAAATAACCAAGAGATCACTGAAGAAATCAAAGAGGAAATCAAAAAAAACCTAGAGTCAAATGACAACGAAAACATGACGATCCAAAACCTATGGGATGCAGCAAAAGCAGTTCTAAGAGGGAAGTTTATAGCAATACAAGCCTACCTCAAGAAACAAGTAAAATCTCAAATAAACAAGCTAACCTTACACCTAAAGGAACTAGAGAAAGAAGAACAAACAAAACTCAAAGATAGTAGAAGGAAAGAAATCATAAAAATCAGAGCAGAAATAAATGATATAGAAACAAAGGAAACAATAGCAAAGATCAATTAAACCAAAATCTGGTTCTTTGAGAAGATAAACAAAATTGATAAACCTTTAGCCAGACTCATGAAGAAAAAGAGGGAGAGGACTCAAACTAATAAAATTAGAAATGAAAAAGGAGAAGTTATAACAGACACTGCAGCAATACAAAACATCCTAAAAGACTACTACAAGCAACTCTATGCCAATAAAATGGATAACCTGGAAGAAATGGACAAATTCTTAGAAATGTATAACCATGACTGAACCAGGAAGAAATAGAAAATATGAACAGACCAATCACAAGTAAAGAAATTGAAACGGTGATTAAAAATCTTCCAACAAACAAAAGTCCAAGACCAGATGGCTTCACAGGTGAATTCTATCATTTAGAGAAGAGCTAACACCGATCTTTCTCAAACTCTTCCAAAAAATTGCAGTGGAAGAAACACTCCCAAGCTCATTCTATGAGGCCGCCAGCACCCAGATACCAAAACCAGACAAAGATACTACAAAAAAAGAAAAAGACTAATATTACTGATGAATATAGGTGCAAAAATCCTCAACAAAATACTAGCAAACAGAATGGAACAACACATTAAAAGGATCATACGCCCTGATCAATTGGGATTTATCCCAGAAATGCAAGGATTCCTCAATAAACGCAAATCAATCAGTGTGGTACACCATATTATCAAACTGAAGAATAAAAACCATATGAGCATCTCAGTAGATGCAGAAAAAGCTTTTGACAAAATTCACTCATTTATGATAAAAACTCTCCAGAAAGTGGACATAGACCGAATCTACCTCAACATAATAAAGGCCATATATATGACAAACCCACAGCAAACACCATTCTAAATGGTGAAGAACTGAAAACATTTCTTCTAAGATCAGGAACAGGACAAGGATGTCCACTCTAGTCAGTATTATTCCACATAGTTTTGGAAGTCCTAGCCACAGCAGTCAGAGAAGAAAAAGAAATAAAAGGAATACAAATTGGAAAAGAAAAAGTAAAACTGTCATTGTTTGCAGATGACATGATACTATACATACAGAATCCTAAAGATGCCACCAGAAAAATACTAGGACTAATCAATGAATCTGATAAAGTAGCAGGATACAAAATTAATGCACAGAAATCTCTTGCTTTCCTATACACTAACAACGAAATATCAGAACGAGAAATTAGGGAAACAATCCCTTTCACCATTGCAACAAAAAGAATAGAATACCTAGGAATAAACCTACCTAAGGAGGTAAAAGACCTGTACTCAGAAAACTATAAGACACTGATGGAATCAAGCAAAGATGACACAAACAGATGGAGAGATATACCATGTTCTTGGATTGGAAGAATCAATATTGTGAAAATGACTATGCTACCCAAAGCAATCTACAGATTCAATGCAATCCCTACCAAATTACCAGTGGCATTTTTTACAGAACGAAATCACAAAATCTTAAAATTTGAATGGATACACAAAAGACCCTGAATAGCCAAAGCAATCTTGAGGGAAAAAAACAGAGCTGGATGAATCACACTCCCAGACATCAGACTATACTACAAAGGTACAGTAATCAAGACAATATGGTACTGGCACAAAAAGAGTAATATAGATCAATGGAACAGGATAGAAAGCCCAGAGGTAAACCCACGCACCTATGGTCAACTAATCTATGATGAAGGAGGCAAAGATATACAATGGAGAAAATACAGTCTCTTCAACAAGTGGTACTGGGAAAACTGTACAGCCACATGTAAAAGAATGAAATTAGAACACTCCCTAGCACCATACACAAAAATAAACTCAACATGGATTAAAGACCTAAATGTAAGACTAGACACTATAAAACTCTTAGAGGAAAACATAGGAAGAACACTCTTTGACATAAATCACAGCAAGATCTTTTTTGACTCACCTCCTAGAGTAATGGAAATAAAACCAAAAATAAACAAATGACACCTAATGAATCTTAAAAGCTTTTACACAGCAAAGGAAACTATAAATAAGATGAAAAGACCACCCTCAGAATGGGAGAAAATATTTGCAAACGAATCAATGGACAAAGGATTAATCTCCAAAATATACAAGCAGCTCATGCAGCTTAATATCAAAAAAAACAAACAACCGAATCATAAAATGGGCAGAAGACGTAAATAGACTTTTCTCCAAAGAAGAAATACAGATGGCCAAGAGGCACATGAAAAGCTGCTCCACATCGCTAATTATCAGAGAAATGCAAATCAAAGCTACAATGAGGTATCATCTCCCACCAGTTAGAATGGGCATCATCAGAAAATCTATAAACAACAAATGCTGGAGAGGGTGTGGAGAAAAGGGAACCCTCTTGCACTGTTGGTGGGAATGTAAATTGATACATCCACTATGGAGAACAGTATGGAGGTTCCTTAAACTAAAAATAGGACTACCATATGACCCAGCAATCCCACTACTGGGCATATGCCCTGAGAAAAGCATAATTCAAAAAGATATATGTGCCACAATGTTCACTGCAGCAGTATTTACAATAGCCAGGTTATGGAAGCAACCTAAATGTCTATCAACAGTGGTACATATATACAATGGAATATTACTCAGTCATAAAAAGGAACAAAATTGGGTCATTTGTAGAGAGGTGGATGGACCTAGAGACTGTCATACAGAGTGAAGTAAGTCAGAAAGAGGAAAACAAATATCGTATATTAATACATACATGTGAAATTTAGAAACATGGTACAGATGAACCAGTTTGCAAGGCAGAAATAGAGACACATATGTAGAGAAAAACTATATGGACACCAATCGTGGAAAGCAGAGTTGGGGGGGAATGGTGATGGAATGAATTGGGTGATTGGGATTGACATATATACACTAATATATCTAAAATAGATAACTACTAAAAAAATAGCTCCTGTAATAAATATATTTCCCAGAGGGGATGAAAAATTAAAGAAATTTAAAAGCATGTAAAAACATAAAAAAGGAAAAAATTATTTTTTTAAAAGATAGATTAAAAATAACCAGTGTGTATTAGAAATTTTAAAATATAATCATTAAAATTAAAATGGTAATAGAGGAGTTAAACAGCTGATTAAACACAGCTGAGGAGATAATTATTAAATTGGAAGATAGAGGCAATGAAATTACGGAGGATATATGTAACACAGAACACATTGGTTTAAATTTACAACATCAAAATAAAAATAAAATTCTAAAATATTTTACAAATAGTAACACTAAGTTAGTTACATTACAGCTCTTAGTATGTGTTTCCATTAAGATCAGTATTTAGCACATTTTACAATGCTTTTTTATCACCCTGGTAGGTTACAGTTCTTTGCAGGGGCAGCTTTTATATCAGGTACTTTATTGATAAATATTATAGGTGTGTGGCCAATTTTTACTGGACAAATAAGTGTTTGGCCAAATTAGAGAAAACTTTTGGGGAAGTAACTGGTGGGAATCAGAGGAATGACAATTGGAAGAAAACCTTAAAGTCTGTAGAGTAGAGTTTAAATTGGATAGAATAGCATTTAATGATGATATTATGTTTGGGGAACCAAATTGGCAGTAGTAGTTTAAAGTTGTCTGAGACTAGTGTGAAACTGTCTCAATACGATGCCTAGAAAGAAATAAGAACCCTTTTTAGTTAAGTTCTAAAACTAGTCTCAGATAACAATAGACATTGAGCATGGGCAAAAGAGAAAAGAGATGAGAAGAAAGAAATTGTAGAGTAGGAGAAAAGAGCAAAAGAAGTAGCTTAAAATGTGAATAGAGATAAAATGGCAGGTTGAGCCAATTACCTCCTTTGCTACTAGAATATTCCATAGAACATTTATTATTGATTTTCATACTAATCTACAACATTGGCAAACAAAAACACATTTTAGTCGTCATGCTTTCTATACTGTCTCCATCTCTTTTCTCTTACTAGAGTTGTAAATGTTACAGTCCAGGGGCAAGTGCCTCTAAAATATTGACATTGCTTCTTGTCAGTATTCTGATAGCAATCTGATTTTGGTTTATTTAATGGCATTTAGTAATTATATTTTAAATATAGTCTCTATTCAGATAACAGTTATACATCTACCCATTTGACCCACCAGTATATACATGAAAGGGAATACTACCTACCCAGAGACACACAGTAGCTCACCTTCTGTTTGCAGACATTTCATTTCTACCTGCTAATCCTACTTTACTAACCAAGAGTTGTTTTTCCTTTGGATTAGTTTGAAGGGCTTCCTATGAAATTATTGATTGAACAAAGATGATAAAAACTGATCTGTATACTGCTGTCTAATAAAAGTGGTTTATTTTTTATATTATCTTTGCTTAAAACCAGAGGTATATATAATTTTGAACAACCTCTTTGATAAGAGGTTAAGTCAACCTCTTAAGTCATGTCTATAATGTTGTTATACATCCAAAGAACAGCAATTTCTTTATGAAATTTGAGAAAAAAAATCAAGAAATGAATAAATTTGAAAGCCTAATATTTAACAATATTATTACAACATTTAAATTGTTCCTTAAGTTATTAAAAAATAAATGTAAATTGAAGCTACAATGAGGTACCACCTTACACAGGTCAGAATGGCCATCACTAAAAAGTCTACAAATAACAAATGCTGCAGAGCGTGTGGAGAAAAGGGAACTCTCTTACTCTGTTGGTGGGAATGTAAATCGGTGCAGCACTATGGAAAACAGTATGGAGGTTCCTTAAAAAACTTAAAATAGACTTGCCATACGATCCAGCAATCCTACTCCTGGGCATATATCTGGACAAAACTATAATTTGAAAAGATACATGTAGCCCTATGTTCATAGCAGCACTATTTACAATAGCCAAGACATGAAAGCAACCTAAATGTCCATCAACAGATGAATGGATATATACAAAGGAATACTACTTGGCCATTAAAAAGAATGAAATAGGGCTTCCCTGGTGGCGCAGTGGTTGGGAGTCTGCCTGCTAATGCAGGGGACACGGGTTCGAGCCCTGGTCTGGGAAGATCCCACATGCCGCGGAGCAGCTGGGCCCGTGAGCCACAATTGCTGAGCCTGCGCGTCTGGAGCCTGTGCCCCGTGACGGGAGGGGCCGCGATAGAGAAAGGCCCGCGCACCGCGATGAAGAGCGGTCCCCGCACCGCGATGAAGAGTGGCCCCCGCTTGCCGCAACTGGAGAAAGCCCTCGCACGAACCGAAGACCCAACACAGCCAAAAATAAAATAAATAAATAAATAAATAAATAAGAAAATCCTTTAAAAAAAAAAAAAAAAAAGAATGAAATAATGCCTTTTGCAGCAACATGGATGGACCTAGAGATTATCATACTGAGTGAAGTTGTCAAACATATATCATATGATATATCATATGATATGATATCACTTATGTGTGGAATCTAAAATATGACACAAATGAACTTATTTATAAAACAGAAACAGGGCTTCCCTTGTGGCGCAGTGGTTGAGAATCTGCCTGCCAATGCAGGGGACATGGGTTCGAGCCCTGGTCTGGGAAGATCCCACATGCCGCGGAGCGACAAGGCCCGTGAGCCACAATTGCTGAGCCTGCGTGTCTGGAGCCTGTGCTCCGCAACAAGAGAGGCCGCGATAGTGAGAGGCCCGCGCACCGTGATGAAGAGTGGCCCCCACTTGCTGCAACTAGAGAAAGCCCTTGCACAGAAACGAAGACCCGACACAGCCATAAATAAATAAGTAAATAAAATTAAAAAAAAAAAACAGAAACAGACTCATAGACATAGAAAACACAATTATGGTTACCAAAGCGGAACGGGGGGTGGGGGGAGGGCTAAATTAGGAGTTTGGGACTGCAGATACAAACTATCGTACATAAACAACAAGTTCCTGCTGTATACCACAGGGAACTATATTCAATCTCCTGTAATAAACGATAATGGAAAAGAATATGAAAAAGAAAACTGGATATAAAACTGAATCACTTTGCTGCACACCAGAAACTAACACAACGTTGTAAATCAACTATACTTTAATTGAAAAAATTAAAAATAAAATAAATGAATTAATTTTGAAAGTTCCTTTGCTATAGTTACTTCTAAAATTAATTTTTAAATGGGTGTGATTTTCCTGTAGTAAAATACACATGCTTTCAATGTATATTTGTGATGTTAAGTTTTTCTTTCAACCGGCAAGTTAGTTTTAATTTTATTTTCTATATTATTATTAGAGAAAATGAACAAACTTTCATATTCTGATTAAGACTTGGATCTATAGAGTTTTTTTGGGGGGGGGATTGTTCCTATTTATGTATCATCTACTGATTATTAAATGTTACATGAGGGACTGCTTGTCTGTGCCAGTGAAACGTTCTTTTGCCAGAAGAAAGCATTATGTACTTTCATCTTTAATTGCAGTACTTCTAGAACCATTATCCTAGCAGTTCCTTTTCATAATCTTAGAATTATATTTGCTTATTAGAGTTAATTGAAAATAGTGTTGATACATATATTAGGATGTTTTTCTGGTATGGTAATATAACATGGCAAATATTTCTGCCTTACCGTGGATATTCTTTTTTTTCTTAATCAGTTTAAAAAAATTATACCTCCCCCCCCAAAAAAACAAAAACAAAGTAGACTTAAAAAAAATTATACCTGAAGAAAATCTAGATGAGGTATTTAGCTAATGAGTAGCTGATTTTGTTTTTGATTAGTTTTAAGAAGTTTTAAATTCAAGTTGAACTTTGAAAAGTTGTTTTTCTTTCTTGAAGAGAAGACGTTTGTTTCAGTTATAAGACCAAATTGGTACCACGTGATATGGCACCAAGCTAAATAAATACCTTGTGATTACTCCTTGATTGATGGTACAATGGATTATTATTCTATTAACTTGCTCATGTCCTTCTATATGTTTCTTTCAGTATTTTGTAGTATGTTTCTGTCACTCACTGATTTCCTCCTGAAACCAGAATGTTATTAAAAAAAATTACTCAAACTCAAATGCCTTAGAGCCCACGTAGGTAAGATAGATGAATGAAGTGTAAAGATGATCTCTGGTAACTAACAAAAGGCCTTTATGCTGGTGACAAAGTAGGGAGTGTGGGGACTCGAGAAACCTGGAGAGTATGTGCTCTATTTAAGGACAGTCGTCACTAACCAACTTCACCCAGTTTTTACTATGTGGGTATGATGGCCCAGGGTTGCCAAATCTTCCAGTTTTCTGGAGAAGCTAAAAATCTGGATGTGTGTGTTTAATTTCCTGATCTTTGAAGTTTGGCAAATAACTTTTAAAAAACATGGTATGGACCAACACCTTGTATGGACCATCTTTATGCAACATGATTTTTAAAAACATTTTTGATTCCCAACTTTTTAAACCTATCTAAAAATAAACCAGACCCAAGGTTGACAGTTTGGATGACAAAGGCTGTTTAGAGACCATCTCTCTCTCTCCCTTCAACATCTCTGAGTCCCTCTCCTTTCTTGTGTTTTCACCTGGTGTGCTGTACTGTCCTTATTCCACCAAACCAGTTAATACACAAGCCCAGTTAATTCTACCTCCTTAATAGCTTTCATTTCTATTCACTTGACATTCATCTCCACTAGTTGACATCCATCTCCATATCCACTTCAACTATTTAGTTGAGTCCACCATCATCTTTCATCTCATTAATGACACTGTTTCCTAACTAGTCTCTCCTCTTTTAATCTTTCCAAATCCATTCCTCACACTCGAAACAGAGGAATGACCTAACTATAAAGTAAATCACAGCCCTACTTCAGATCTTTCAAGGATTCTCCATTAACCTGAGAATAAAATCTAATCATCTTAACATGACCCGCAAGGCCCTTTATTATCTGGTCTTTGGTTACAGGTCTAACTTTACCTCATGCCATTCCTCTTCATATTTTATGCTGTAGTCAGGTTGAATTCCTTCAACATTTATATTTTTTCTTGTTTATGGGCCTTTGTAAATGTGGCCGTCCATCCCAGGCCTCTTCCCCTTACCCATTCTGCAGCAAATTGATGTGTGAAGGAGAGGATGGGTAAAGCATATGAAAGTTCAGATCTATTCTAATTGCACTGAGCACATGGTAGTCCCAGTTGCCTTTTCAAAGACCTGGTCAACTTTTTAAGAAAGCTGAAGTAGCAGCCCTTACATGACAAATCTCTTTGTATTCTGGGTTTTTTCAAGATAAAGGCTCAGTGATTTGAGTTATCCAGAGTATGAAAAGCTCTGACATTACAAAGGTATGCCATAAAATTATTTGAGTCAGCAAGTTATCTCTCTCCCTGTCTATTTGTGTTTATCTCTCTGTCTCCATCTCTTTCTCACGCACACATTCACACACCCCACCTATAAGACAGGCATATCAAACAAAAAGTATTAACGAGAGTTTTATTAGAATCAATAATCCTGACTCAAACCAACATTCGGAAAGTATGCTCAGTATACAGATTTTATATTCTTAAACATGGAGATAACATTTTCAAAGGAAATTATTTTTTTCATAAGTCTTTGAAACATAAGATTATTCAAAAGCTTCACCGTTAAGATCAAGGTTAGCCCTTGGCATAGTTGTTTAAAAGAGTGAATGAATGAGTGAAGGGTGGTGGTTTTTGGGGGTTTTTTTTGCCTGTTTGTGTGTGTGTGTGTTTTGGTGCTTCCTGTCTTTCTTTCATTGCCCTTCTCTTACCCTCTTGTTTTCAATATATCAGTACCTTTCAGAGAAATTCCACACACAGTGGCATTCTCTGTGTCCCACAGGGTACAATGGAATTATTATCTTATGCGTCCTCTACTTTGTCCCAGTATTAGTAGAGCTAGTGGTTGAATGGACTATTTTGGTAGTCATATAACACTAACCAGGAGCTTAGGGATGACTAACTGAAATGAGGGTAATCATCAGTTAAATCCATTACACCTGTAATCTGCCTTCGCTGCTCAAGCTTGCTTTAATTGTTGCTACAAAAGACTTGCAGGTCCTCCAAGCGTCACAGAGCCTGAACAAGATGTTCTGCCCGAGTTGCTGTCCAGAAACTTGGAGTCAGCTGTGTCCAGTTTGAGCTAAAGCTGGTTAAGACTGGTTGGGATCACCAGTCCTCCGACTGGGCATGCACCGATGTCCGCTCGGTGACCTTTCGACATCAGACGGCTGAAAACTCCACCCTAACAATAATTACCTCAGCTTTTTCTTGCCTCTAATCACTTTTCCTCACACTCCCCGCCTCAGCTGTATCCCATAAATAGCCCAGGCCCCTTGCCTTCAGGGACACGGATTTGAGATTTGTTCTCTCATCTCCTCACTTGGCTGCTTTGTGAATAAAACTTTTGTCTGCTGCAAACCTGGGCATCTCAGTGTGTGGCTTGCTGCTCGTCAGGCAAACGGACCTGATTCGGTAATGTAACCTTGTTATATGATGAAACTGATGTTTAACAAACTCTCATTTGTTTTATTAAAAATACTTAAACAATGGCAGTATCATTGGAATAAATGTAGAATCTCCCATGAGGAAAGCACATCGTTTATACTCTGGTTATACTTAATACAAATTCTTATACTCATAACTCATATTCTGTCATTTCAGTATAATTTTGGCTTAATTCACATAAATTTTCTATAAAAGCAAAGATCAAGGATAGTCACCTAATGGAGTGTTCTGAAATTTTTTCTGCATGTCTTATACAAGTGCTCTTTGTTTAAGCTTTCCTGTGACAAAGATGTAATAGGTGGTTTAAGTTTGAAAACAGAACCTAAGACAGGATGACAACAGTGGAGTGACAGGAAAAAAAACTTCTCTGTACCAGCTGGATGAATTGAAAACAGATGAAAGATAAATTCTGCCTCGTGGGATTTGCTGCCTGCTGGAACTAATCACATTAACTCTAACCCACCTGAGGCTTCACGCTGTTTATCTCATCTGTGGGAAAATGTCTTTTTCCTTATTTATGACTTTGCTATTCATATATTGCCAGGTCATTGCCAACTTGTGCTTAAATATAACCTAATTATGTGTCTTATTGTTTTAGTAATCATAATCATATGGTTCTGTAACATTATTTTGCTTTTTCCTCCTTTTAAAATTCGGTTTGTGAACAGAGTAGAACAAGTCCAATAGTTACTTTATTATCTTTTTTGAGGTATAAGTGACATAACAATTGATATAACATTATAATAGTTCCAGGTGTGCAATTTAATGATTTGATATTTGTATGTATTACAAAGTGATCACTACAATAAGGCCAGTTAACATCCGTTCACCATACATAGTTGCAAACATTTTTTTTTCTTGTGAGAACTTTCAAGGTCCACTCTCCCAGCTACTTTCAAATATACAATACAGTATTATTTACCATAGTCACCATGATGTGCACATATTCCCCATGACTTATTCATTTCATAATTGGAAATTTGTACCTTTTAACCCTGTTATCTATCTCCCTCCGCCCCCACCCCCCACCCCGCCCTCAGGTAACAACCAATCTATTCTCTATATCCATGTGCTCAGGTTTTTTTTAGGTGTTTTTTTTAGATTCTACATATAAATGAGATAATGTGGTACTTGTCTTTCTCTTTCTGACGTGTTTCACTTAGCATAATACGCTTAAGGTCCATCTATGTTGTTGCAAATGGCAAGATTTCTTTCTTTTCCTAGGCTGAAAAATATTCTAGAGTGTGTCTGTCCGGGGGGCACATTTTTAACATCTATTCATCTCTTGCTGGCCACAAGTTGTTTCCCGGTCTTGGCTATTGTAAACAGTACTGGAGTGAAGATGAGGGTACATACATCTTTTGGCATTAGTGTTTTTGTTTTCTTGGCATAAATGCCCAAAAGTGGAATTGCTGGGTCATATGGTAGTTCTTTTTTTAAATTTTTGTGTTACTTCCATTCTGTTTGCCATAGTGGCTGCACCAATTTATATTCCTACCAACAGAGCACAAGTGTTTGTTCCCCTTTCTCTACATCCTCACCAACACTTGTTATTTCTTGTCTTTTTGATTATTGCCACTCTAACGGGAGTGAAGGGATAGCTCATTGTAATTCTGCTTTGCATTTCCTTGATGATTAGTGATGCTGAGCATCTTTTCATGCGCCTTTGGCCATTTGTATGTCTTCTTTGGAAAATGTATATTCAGACAATTCTCTTAAGGGAAAATTACAGAAGATTTTTTTTTCTTTGAATATAGTTTGTCTCTTTATTTCTTCCTTTTTTGTCTTTCTCTTTTTTCCCTCCTTTGAGTTAACAAAAGCTCCTTGAAACATGATCTGCTTCTTTATGTTTGTTTGCAATGTTACATAATTAATAGCATCATATGTTAAAAATTTTACTGGAGTATGATTTAACTACATTAAAATACGATTGTCACTACCTCCTCATTTAATGATGAAGACATCAGATGGCATCCAATACAATTCTATCTTTGGTGTATCAAGGGACACATAGACAGAGATAAAATGATATTTTTATGGTACATTGGGAAAAATGGATGAAGTGGCTTTAAACTGGAAATAAGCATATGTTCGTAGGAGGGGCTGTTCAGCCTGCCTGGCCTTGTAAGCCTTGCTGAAGACTGAAGGAATTGTCAAAGCATACTGTAGCCATAGACAAGGTAGGAAGCTCTGTGAATTGAAATAATGTCTTAACAGTTGTATACATGTAATGTCTTCAGATGAAAGTGAAAAATTCAGTCAATCTTCTAGAGAGTTTGTCTTTATGACTAACCACAACTGTTTTTTTTTTTTTTTTCTAATAAAGTTTAGTACATGGTAGATAATCAGTAAATTTTGAGAAACCTAAAGTTATAAAGACAGGCCATTCAAATGATTGGATACATTTTTAACTTTTTATCCAGATGTCTGTTATCTTTTAACATACGATTTGACACTTCCAGAGTTAAAATGAATAAAACCCTGAATGATAGTAGCAGCTACCATTTGGGGGGCACCCACTATGTATCAGGCCCTCATGAGATCATTTAATCCTCATAACATCTCTGAAAAACACTCCTGATTTGTATCCTCATTTTATGTAAGAGGATTCTGAGTTTCCTAAATTTTTTTTTTTTTTTGAGTTTCCTAAATTTTAAGCAAGTAATCAAAAAAGTAGTGGAGCAAGGTTTTAAACAGGCTGATCAGATTCCAAAGCCTGAAATAAATGTGGTTGCCATGTCTCTAAGGAGGATTACTGACCTGTAGCATTTGTTGAATAAATGACGTTTGGACCCCCCCCCCTCACTTTCTACCACTTTTGGTTGTACTTCTCTGCATTCACCTCCATCTCTTATTTCATCATCCTCTTTGTCAGTGGTGACGTTTCCCAGAGTGTAGGGCAGACTGTCTGTGCCAGGAGACTAGCATTCCTGTGCAGACACTGAATCAACGCCTTGACCGCATTAGCACTGGGAGCCAAGAACACCTGCTTTCAAATCCTCGCTCTGCTTCTTAGTAGCCCTGTGATTTTGGACAAGCACAGTTTCTTCATCATTGTATAATGAGAGTAATAATAGTACCTGAATTTTTATATAGGGTTGTTTGAGTATTAAATGATTTAATAAATGTATAACACTTGACATATTGCCTGGCATATAATAATATTAGCTATTATTATTTGTGATTACATCATGATCACTTTTCATAACTTTTCTAAAGGAAACAATATTAGAGGAAAAGGAAATTTTAGTTAGTCGAATTTTTAAATGGCTAGCTCGTGTTTAGCAATTGCATTTTGTAACACTGGAATTTTTTTATTAGTGTTTTATCACTGAAATAATTGAGAGCCATATTACAACATTTCTGTTCAGAATTTTGAATGTGTTGTGGTACATTTCATGATGGAGGATGGAACGAAAGGAGTAAGTTGCTATGATGCTTCAGGGTACTTGTAATTATTTAATAATTTTGTTCTACCTTCTGATGTAGTGAAATACTGGTTTCTAGGAAAAGTAGAAAATTGGGGCACATCTGAGCGATAGAAAAAAGTCTTTTCTTTTTGTTTAAAAATGTAATTAAGCTTTTAATTGTCAAAATTTGATATGTAGACTGTCATCTTAAAGCTATCTCAGTTGCCAAGGAAATTCAATAACAGGAAGCTTAGGAAGAGCTTCATCTAGTTGACAGGTTCTAAAGAATCTGTCCTAATGGAGGGAGGAATTTTCATGGAAAATGTGGAACAATGGTCAATAAAATCATCCATCATATTTTATTGAAATTACATTCAAATATAAGTGTTTTTGGTGTTCTGAATTCCAGGGTGTATCTACAAAAAATTCTACCTGGCCTGTCCCTTTCTTGCTTTCTATTCCATATTGAAAATGGCATGCATAACTTCTCAATGATGAACTTGACGGGGAATTGTCAAGTTATGCCCCCCAGCTGTTTTCAAAAATAAAGTTTTATTTGAACACACACAACCATGCAAATTTGTTTACATACTGTCTATGGCTTCTGCACATTGGAACAGCAAAACTGAATAGTTGCAACAGAGACCATATGTTCAGCAAAGCCAAAAATATTTATGATATGGACCTTTACAGAAAAAAGTTTGCCAATCCCTGAAGTAGACAGAGCTAAATACACACATGAGAGTTTATTCCAACTTGATGTTTCTTACTTTCTCTGCAGGAAAGATTAACTCTCCCCACTAGGTTTTCCTAAGAGCATCAATAGTATTGATTAAATATGGCTACTGTTTCATGTGTTAGTCTTTTCCTTTCCTTTAGATTATAAACTCCCATAGCATGTTTAGAATTATAGAGATAGCCTTTTATAAATTACAAAATATCACAAACATAGAAAATAGGAAATGTGACTATTAAAATATTGAATGGGACAACTGATTCATGTCATATGATCACCTTATTTTGTGAAACTATTAACTAATTTGTTGAAGAAATTGAAGTTAAACACATTGACTTATATAGTTCATGTGACTTGAAAAAAAGATGTAAGATTATGGGTATTAAAAAGCATTAAACAAACAAGCTATCATGAAATAGTGTCATTAAAAATCTGTTAATTGATGTTTGAGTTTATTTGGCCTTGTTTGTTTGCATGTTGCGTTTCTCACTATGCTTCACTGATTTTCATCACATTCTCTTGCACTTTTACTCATTGAGTTCTAGCCTTTTTAGTCATTTCCATGACTTTCTGCATATTTTTGTATTATTTTAGTTTTCTCTTAGAGTCCAGAATTGAGATCAGCTCTCAAAAAGTACTCTGATTAGTGTGGGATTAATCTCTAACCCATCCTATAAAGAGGCATGGTCTGTCATTATCATCAGCAAATAAAATCCATGTAAAGGCCACCTCCCTGAAGTCTCACTTATCTTTTTAAAAGTAAATTTGAATAAATACTGGTAATAGAATTTACGGGGAGCAGAATCCAGTGAGAGAATTCTCTGTAAGGATTTTAGAACTTCATATAGTTCATTTGCAGGTAGGTATAGTTTTCCTGCTCTGGGGAGATGATGCTGATTATTTAAAAATCAGAGATGAAAACAAGAAACCCCTAAGCAAAATGTTTATTTGCTTTTTGGTAAACTTGATTCTGTTTTGTAAACTTTGACACATGGATTTTATGAGTGATAGTATTAAAATTTATACTCCCTCTAGAGCATGTTGTTAATCATTATTGCTCTGCTGGGCCTCAGGATTACTTGTCTGCATTGTAATACAATTTTCCTTAATAGTTACAATTGAAATACCAGTGGTTCTTAACACTCCTCATATATTTCTATCAATGAAATGAAATTCACAAGAAATAAGAGCTTGCCTCCAGAAATAAACTTCAAAATACTAAATTCCTCTTAAAAATTTGTAAAATTTTTTAAGACCAATGTTGATTTTTGTACTTGTGAAATAAAATATCTGATCCTAATGGTTGTATTTTAGTGCTCCAAAAGATAAATTCATTATCTAAGGATAGTTATAGCATAAATAAAAAGAGAGCAAACAATAGGTACTTCATTTATAATTTAGTTCAGTGCACCAGACATTTATTATGTGTCTACTTTGCGAAAGTCCCTGCAGAGATGATGGTCAGGTACTTATCTTTGGAGGAGGAGGATTGAAAACAGACATTAGCACCTATAATATTTTAGAGCGTGCAGATCCACTACTATGACTTTAGAAACTCCCATCTTTTGTAGAGAGGAAAAGATACCAGAAATGGAACTTGGAGCTCCAGATGAAGTTCAGGAAAACATACTACACTTTTGAGACTCTTTCTTACTCTTATTAAGTACTAGTAGCTGTCAGGAACTGTGTTAAGAGCAGGGCTTGAGGGGTGGAAGCAAACCTGTGTCCTCTACAAAGCAATAAGTGATCCAGAGATACAGATTTGACCCTGAACTAAAGTCACCCATGAGATTTTCAGCTCTGCCAAGTTCTTAGCGCTATCGAGAAGTCAGTCTTATTAATATTTTGAGTAGAAAAGGAAAGTTGCATACAGAGCTTGCCTAAATTTGGTAGTAGCAGGGACAAAGACCCTTTCTGAAGGAGCTCTCCCACCTGAATCAAATTCATTTATTGTGTTCTGTTGTGATTCAAAGAGTAAAAGGCAGCGCAGCATTGGTCTCAGGGGCTCGTAGAATAATGAGGGAGATAAAAGATACATTGAGGTTTCCCAAACTACTGAGGGAAAATTGGTTCAAGTGCCCATTTCACACCTTGCTCTATTCTGGGGAGGGGAATGTTCTCAGAATTTCTGTCTTTTTTTTTTTTTTTTCCCAGCACTGTTTTCCTCCTTCTTCATGGAACCCACTTAGTTGCAGCTTTTTAAACTCACTTGGTCCTGCACCAAAACTATATCCCCTATTGGCTTTCACAAGAAATCCATCACATTAAGCATACCATGACAGTTGTAAGTTTGTAAATTAGTTGGAGATTTGGTGGGTTGTGTGGGAAGAGATCACATCACGGAGCTCTCCACCAACCCTACTTCCTGTTTTCCCCTGGCCGATCCTCTCTGCTGGCTCCCAAAAGCTAAGACTCCTAATACATGTTGCTGTCTTCTTTATCTAGCAAATACCATCCGCCAAGGGTAGTCTAGTTTCCTCCCTTCCCACAAAAGTGCTGGTGGTTTTTTTATTGTTGAATAAATAATACAGAAATTGCAGATGAGATAGAGAGAGAAAGCAACACAAAAGAATTTAGAGAGTTTGGAAGTAACCAGATTTTAAAGTGGCAAATTGGAGCATGGTGATTACAATGTGTGCCACTTTAAAACTCCATAGTAGATCTTGGAACAAATTCCTTTTAATCTCATTCCAACTGTGTGGTTGACAGTAAAGCATCATTCCAAAATATCCCTTGTATTCTTTGAGTCAGGAAATTACTGCTGTAGTAAAAAAGAGGACATTTTGGAAGCAAAATTATAATATGGACTTTTGACAGTAAGACATACTACTTGCAAGGAATGCAAGTTATACATAGAATCAATTAAAAGGAAAAACGCAGTTATTGGAAATGATGGGATTATTGTGGTTAGATATTAAAAAACTCATTTTCTCTACTTTAGGCACCATGTGGTTGGCAGTAACTTAAAAAAGCAAATACATGCATGTATTTGTACATATGGTATAAAAATATATTTAATATTGTACATTATGTGTGTATGTAAAAATTAGAACAAATTAGTACTTCTGAAAAGTACTTGAATGATAGGATCTGCTATTAAATTTCTTATGTCTGTTACAACACACTATTTCTTAGTAAAACTAAGTGCTATAAAGCCACTGAAGTAAAACTGACACTATTTAGTTTTTAAGAAAAATTGACATTTTTCACCAATTGGTTTAGTTCATAAGGATTTCAAAATATAAACAATGAAAGATATTTTTGAGCTAAACTTAGGCTTGGGATATAGCTTTTTTCTTGTTTAATATTTTTTTGGGATGCTATGTAAATCAAAGCGCTTTGATGCTGTTTGAATTTACTTTACATAATTCCAGAAGTGGGACAAGTTAATTCAGCAGCTGAATGACATTGCCACAGAATCTGTTTCTACCCTTCTGCTCTGCCATTCTCAAGATGTTAGCTATATCCTCAGATTAACTTCCTCCATGCTGTCAAGATGACTAAAGCAGTTCTAGGCATCGAATCCATATACAACAGCAGAAGAAGAAGAAGCATTTTGTTAGGAGGGTGGAAAACTTTGCTAGAAGCCCCCAGAATACGTTTCCTTGCATATTGTTGGCTAGATATAGATAACATATATACCCTTAAATCAATTCCTGGCGAAGGAAATGGGTTCACTACGATTGGCTGAGTCTAATCAGGTTGGCCTGAACGTGGGCATAAGTCATCCTCCCCAGAGTTGCTTGGGGAAAAAAGACACCTAAGATGAATCAGGGCTCTGCCTAGCAAAGAAAAAGAAAAACAATGGTTTGTGTAGGAAGCCAGTAGTGTCTATTGGAGAAACAAAGCATCAGACTTTAAGCTAGTGGTTCTAAACCCTAGCTGCACGTTAGAATTACCTGGAGAGCTTTTAAAAAATATGTTGATTTAATTGTGCTGGGTTGCACATAGATATTATCAATAGCATTTTATAAAAATCCTCCTGGTGATTTTAATGTATAGCTAAGTTTAAGAACCACTGCTCTAGGTAAACTGAGGATAGTATAAGGCAACAAAACCCTTCATGAGTCTGCACACATTTAACTGCTCAAGCAGTTTTCCATCTCTGCTGAGCAGTACCTAAGAATTAATCAGCGGCCAGCAGGGTAAGGTTACCAACACAAAATCTTAGACCACAGTTAACTTGCCAACGTGAAATGATGCTCACTGCCATAGTCATTGCACATTTTCCAAGAACGTATGATTTTGGGGTGCTTAAATACCCAGACAGCCTTCATAGCCAAGCCGAGATGGGGTTTTATGTAAAGGTAGGAACGTTAGTCCCATTTTTGTGATGAGAGAACTGAGTTGCAAAGAGGCTGTTACTGGAAGAGAGACAGAACTGAAGGTCTTATCTTAGTCTCCTGAAGCCACGGTTTCCTCCTTTTACTTATTTATTGTTGCTACTTTTGTTCTTGTTTTATTTGAGACAGATGTCATTTGTTTTGGTCAAAGTAAAGCTTCATAATTATAACAGCTACCCTTTATTAACAGCATATTTTGAGCCACGAACTGTGCTAGGTGCTTTATTCCTGCCCCAACGTTTGTTTACTCGCTACAGAAATCACATGCAGTAAATAGTACTAACTCTACTTCATAGAAAAGGATATTGGAACCCAGAGAGTTTGATACTTCTCCGAGGTCTCATAATTAGTTCATTTCTCTGGGATCTAGACTTTGAACCCATAATGCAGTGAAATGCCAAAATGCATTTTGCTGTGCACAGAGATTTGATTTTGTGCAACTTACCAGTTCAGCAACTACCTATTGGTTGACTAATAGGTGGTAGGTGCTGGGCTAGACCTGAGTTGGATTGCATTTTCCTTGCACAGTATAATTTACATTTTTCTTTAGAAATGGGTTTAGGCCAGTTGCTTTGCACCAAGCACTTAACATATGATCAAAGAATAATTAAATGAAGAAATGACGTGGAATCTTCATTAAGACTGCTTAATTTGGAGTTGCTCAAATTTTAAAGACTAGTGAAACTACCTTGGCAATAATTTCCTTTTCCAGAGGAACTTATTAAAATACAGAAAGTAAAGCCTTTAAATATGTAGCTTATATTATACTCCCTGCTATTTCCAAACAAATACTGAGTTACTGGAGAGTGTGTCTTGAGTTATTCAGTCACACTCCATATTACTGTTTTTTAATAAAAACAGTACTCTTTTAATAAGAGACATAATTGGTCTGTATGGCTGACATTTATTCAGTTACTTGCTTTAGAATGTGTTCTCCTAATTGAAAGTTAAGAGGAAAATAAACTGAGCGATGGCTATTAAGGACTCACTGGTTGAGTTTTCACAGAGATAGCATTTTCCAAATTACTGAGTTATGATATTGGAAATGAAGGGCAGGCTCCTTGTTGGGGGAAAGTGTTAGAATAGCCCTAATGCAGAATCTCATTAAAGCAACTGTCAGGATTCCTCTATTTTACCATCACCTCCCCTATTCTGTAAGAAGCAACTGTCATTTTGAGTGAGTGTACTGCCAAAGAGGCATTTACAAATAAATGAAAAATGTCACAACTGATTTCACTCCTTCCAGGATACTGTGTGTCAGCTTTGTCACAAACTGTCTTTGTTATTCTCTGTTTTAGATCTCCCAGCTGGACATTGGAAATAGCTTTTGATGGTTTAGGGCCTCTTTCACTTGACCCCAGGTAAGCCCTCTATTGGTGACCTTTTATAAATATTTGTAAAACAGTTTGAGCAGTTAGAGAGTATAAAAACATTTTTCCCTCTTTCTCTCTGTAACTGCTGTTTTTGTCAAAAAGCATTTCAATGTCAATATCGTTTACTTGCATTTTTGGACATTAGAGAGAATAATTCCGTGCCCTACAGAGCATCGTAAAATTATACAATTATAATTCACATTCTCTTTCCTAATGCGATGGTTTGTTATTATCATACTTAATCTAATAATAATTCTAATAACAATTACTTGAAAAGAAGATATATGATTATGCTTTTCCTGTATTTTGAAATAGGTGTCCAAATTTTTTATCACTCTTTCTTTATAATATTATCTTGGATATATGTCTTTCATATGATTTATATATACCATTACTGATACACATTCATTATTGCCATCACCATAAACCAGTCCACCAGCACTACTGCCATCATGCTGACATTAGTGAGCACTTACTCTGAGCCATATGCTATATGAATTAGCAATATGAATTAGCTTATGTGAATGTATCACAGTGGTATTTGAATCCTAAGTTAATATGGATTTGAAAAAAAAGCAACTAATTAGAAATTGCTAACAGTTGTTACTTTTACAGTGGATATTAAATTAAAGTAAATCTTCATATAATTATACTTTAAGAGATTTTAATCAGTATAATTAGTTGTAGATTATGGATCATTTGGGATTATTTAGCTTTCTACTTGAAAGATAATGGAATGGACCAATTAGGAACATTCTGTTTCTCTTGAAAAATAGAAGTTGAAGCAATTCACTCATTCGTGCAACAAATATTTATTGAGCACCTATTAAGTGGGAGCCATTTTACACTGAGGACATGACGGTGAAGAATATGTATCTATTTCTCAGGGGCTTACAGTCTAGTGGCAAACGGTCAAGAACAGGCAAGTACACCATCATGTGATGAGTGAAAACAGTAGGGATAAGCATGGGGTACAGAGTGAGAAATGAGGTGGGCATCTAAGCCAGACTAGAGATAAATGCTCAAGGAGGGATGTGGCAGAGGAAGGTGGAAAAATATTAAATTTTGGTTACAAAGTAGTTACGGTGTCTGAAGTGTAGTGTTTAAGATAGGGAGGTGTGCCTAAAGAATTCAGGAAGGGGCACATCGTGAATGTCCTTCTGAACTATATCAAGGAATTCAGATATAACTGTAAACAGTAGCAGTTAAACTGGAAAGACTTCATCTGATACTGAACATTTTCTTCAAACCAGGCTGATGAAATTCTCACAGGGCCAGCTTCCTATATCTAATAACCAGGCAGGCAGGCCATTCTTCCTCCTTCACACCTACATAAATAGAACATATTTCCTAGACTATAACATCTTTGTGAGCAAGGACCTGGGCTGATGCACCTTGTTTTCCCAGGATCCGTTGCAGTATTTTGCACATAGCAGGCTCTTGGTGTTTGTGGTGTGGGATGACAGGATCAAATGTAAAATCTGGGGAATGGATAGATTGACCCAACAGAGGGTCCCCACAGAGACTGACTACTTAAAGCCATATACTCCTCTTTCCCTGATCAGTTGTCACAAATGGCAAAACTGCTTTCTGCATCTCCTCTTGACTTTCAGATTCATAGTAAGGGGACTCCATCAAAATCAATATGAAATGCAATTTTTAAAATAAACAGTAATGTTTCAACTTGTAAGTGAAAAAATGTATGTCAATAAATTCTCTTTAAAGACATAAACAAGGTTTGAAGAAAGCTAAGAATAAGTGAAGAAAATGATTTTTAGCAAAAGAAGAAATAGCCAATGTATCCAAGTTTTATTTATTTGAACTCTAGAAAATTGTAGTCAATATACATTATAAAAGCTTTCTTTTGTAACAAGAAAGAGATGATAACTATCATTAAATTAATCATGTAAGATAATGTATCAAGAAGATAAAGTGTACTTGTTTTGTAAGAAAAACTAATGAGGAGTCTTTAAAAAATATGGTGATTTACAAATCACAAAATTACTTTACTGGTGTATATTATTGTATAGTGTGGACACTTTGGGTTCAGTTATAAAAAACTTACCATTGTAAAGTTCTCCATTCTAGAGACTTTGCTTTGACCATCTTTTCTGGAGTTATTCCTTTAAAATATGCTGTCTTATGGTCACCTTGCTGCCATATTGGGCTTGAAACCTGTGGAGCATTTCTGTGATTTTTTTTTTTTTTGGTATGGCCACATAAAATTCTGGAAGGACTAAGGCACCCACCCAAGGCTACACAGAGTAGGATATCAGCTCTCATGTGATATTTTAGTGACCTAAGGATAGACACAAACTGGAAGTTTCAATAAACTCGATAATTTTAGGACATTTAAAATATTTTTTTCCAAACTGAAAATAACTTTTAAAAATATAAAACCTAAACTATATATATATATATATATATAGCAATAAAGAAAATATGAACAAGGATACCAAGTTGCACACAGAATCTCTCAACCTTAGAGTCACCTGTTGTTCATAGCGTAATGTTAACATTTTGCAAAGTGAAGAAGAGGCAGTTGTCAAAGAAATGCTGCCTAATGTTTTGGAAAAATGGACATTTCTCTGGCTTGCTATCACTCAAAATACAGGTTAAGAATAGCCAAATTAAAGAAAGTCTAATGAAAGTAGAAAAGAGGCAGAAATGAGAGCAGTAGAACTGGAAATGTTGTGAAGGATCAGGATATGCCACCCCAAAATATGCTTCTTTGGCATCAAAATGATTTTTTTGTCCCTAGTTTTCATTTTATTTATTTATTTATTTATTTATTTATTTATTTATTTATTTATTTATTTTGATTAATAAAACCAGGGAACTGAATGATTTATTGCTTCACCAAAGCAGTGTGGAAGACAAAACACATTTCATAGTATACAGTGGGGTGAGGGGGCCATTAATGTTGAAATGTTTGTGGCTATTAAGGTGGTCCCATCTCTCCCCTAACCCATCCCACCCGCTCCCCAGCCTCCAAGCCAAGCCCATGACTGCGGGGAATAAGGATTTGAGATTTTTTTTTTTAATCAGCAGAATGAGGGTGTGCTATTTCACACACTGCCTGTTTAAGTGTATACCTAGTTACAGCTGACTGCATTGGATGATTGGTTGAGGGGGCCGAGTTCCTGTTTGTCCCCAGTCAATCTGGAAACTGAAAAGCGGCCAGAATATTCATTTTCCACCATCGGGCCGGCAGCCTGGGATTATTCTTGATGGGGGAGCTGTTCGGCCCACGGTCTTGGGGGGAGGTTCAAGGGCTGTGGGGTCTTCCCGATAACCCAGGATGGTAGGTAGATGGACAGAGGTGGGGGCTTGAGCAAACTATGTCCCCGTTATTAATTAAGGGGCAGGCATCAGTCAAAGGGGCAGGAGGGCTAACTAAGGTGGCTTAGGTGTGGCTCAGGGCCCTGTGCTGTTGATGTCAAGGTTATATCCTTGACACAATGTAGCCCAAGGTAAAGCCCAGGCGTGTAGGCTGGTATTTCATAAGCACCTACTGTGAGTTTCCACTGGGCAGAGCACCCAAGAGAGGAAACACAGACGCAAGCATAAGAGCTAAAAATACGAGTTCCATCTGGAAGAATGGAGAAGTCGGGGAATTGTGTTGATAAAGATGGTCTCACGACAAGATGGCTTTCATTCAATCACTCCTTCGTTTACTTCGAAACTTGGCACCTTACGAAGAGGCGGGCACGGTTCTGATGACTTGCAGATGGTAGAGGGGAGTAAAACTCAGGCCCTGCTTCCCCGGGAGGCAGCTGCGTAAGAAGCGAGATCGAGAAAGTGCACGCAACAACGACGACGACAACGATCAGAGCAAAACTAGTGGCCGTTGATCGGGTGCTGACAGTAAGCCAGGCTCCGCGGACGTTACTTCATTTATTCTCACAATAGGTCCGTGAGATAGGTCCTGTTTTCACCCTCGGTGTGCAGATGGTAAGCCTGGAGCTCCGAGGGGGGTGCGTGGCTCAATGGAGGCCCAGGCAGCTGGGAAGGAATCACGAGTCAAACCAGCCCCATCTGACCCCAAACCACTAGGTCAGCCTGCCTCTCAAAATAGCTAGAGCACGTCATTCTGTTCTTGTTTTTAGAACACATCGTTTTAACTGCTGAGTAGGAACTACAGAAAGTATGCACCCAGCTTGGGGGTGGGGTGGGGTGAGCCCTTGGCAGTGGCTTTAGCACCCTGTCCCCAGCACACACCATAGTGTCTTGCACATTGATTGACACGTTCATTCAAAGCCTTTCTGAGCACCGTCAGGCAGGCATCTGCCCCCTATTTCTTTCTTTTTTTTTTTTTTTTTTTACAAGAGATAGATAGACTGACACCAAGCATTGTACATGGATGACCACAACAAAAGCAACAATGATTGCAATTACCAAACATGAAACACACTTATACTATGTCATAACATTGACATTCAGTCCAGTAATCCTCCACTGTAACAGCTCCTTTACTTTGCAGTGAAAATTGATTTGTATATTCTTTTCCTCTGAGTCCTTGTGGGATTTTTTTTTTTTTTAATTCAGGAGTATAGTTGATTTACAATGTTTTGTTAGTTTCAGGTGTACAGCAAAGTGAATCAGTTATACATATACATATACATATACCACTTTTTTTTTTTTTTTTAGATTCTTTTCCCATATAGGCCATTACAGAGTATTGGGTAGAGTTCCCTGTGCTATATAGCAGGTTCTTATTAGTTATCTATTTCCTATATAGTAGTGTGTATATGTCAATACTTTGGGATTGGGCATCAAAATGATTTTGAGCTGAATGCATTTAGTTTCTGAAATTCCATATCTGCCTAAAAGCAGAGCCTCCCCAAAGATCTCAAAAGTCACCAAATCTTCTTCTGCAAAGCTACTGTAATCTTCTCATCACACCCAAACAGACTTTGTCACAAGACTGACATATCCCCCATTGGTTCTTCTAAGGTCCCTTTTATCTTTCCAAAATGTCATTTGTTTTTCTATAAGTGCCCCTTCTCCCCTTCCCCTAGTGAATTAGGTCTATAGACCCCAAATTCCAACCATCCCTTTGAGGTATTCATCTCTGAGTTCTCCCTTGTGCATGCTCAATGCACATGTAAATGAATTTGTTTTTCTTTTGTTAATCTGTCTTTTGTCAGTCTAATTTACAGGGACCTAGCCAATGAACCTAAAATGAGTAGAGGAAAAAAATATTTGTTTCCTCCCCTACTAATTGACTACTTAGGGTTCTATAACACACAGTCATACTGAGTACTAAGGACTTCACTTTAGGAACATTTAGTGTAGGAACTTGCTTCCCCACATCAAAGTCAACACTTGATCTAAACTAACTCTTGGTATCTGATCTCAGTTTAACAGCCCTGCCTCTAGGTTACAGCTGGTCCAGGTGAAATAATACTAATGAAGAGATTAAAGTTGAACCATAGAGAGGCATTCTAAATGTCCTCATACTGCTAAACGACTTTAGCAAAAACATGACCCTCTGTCTTTAACAGCAAGTATGAATTTCTAATAAGTAAAATGAAAACCTGATTACTTCCTTTAAAGTAAGAAAGTGCCCAAAGAAATCAGCCCCAAATCCTTCAATAACACCTTTAACGGCAAAAGGGGATTTCTAACAAATAAGACAAAAATGATTATTTTCTTTATTGTAACAAGAGCTCAAACAAATCAGAAACACCACTAACTCCTTTATATATTTAGAGTGAAAAAGTGAATCAGAGGTTCGCAAAACAGGCTTTCGTCTAGTAAGAGAAAGAAATTTTTTAAAAAAGAAAGAAAGGCAGACGACGTGGCCAGGCCTGCCATTGGGATGTGTAAATACACAACTGCTGGCCGGACAATTGGCAGAGGGCCGGCTCTGGCTGGGCCAGGTGGTGGGAACAGTATGAGGCGCCGGCTGCCTTGTTTCGGGGTCACTTCCTGTGCTTATTCCGTCTGTTGGTTTCCTTCTTTTGCGTCCACCTTCTGACTTGGATAGCACCTGTTCTGTACTATTACCTTGGCAGGTAGCTTTCATGTACATTTTAACAAATTCTCTGTGCCAAATTCTCTCCTTAAGTTACCAAAGGCAATTGTTAAAAAACTTGCAGAGCAAGTGAGACAAAAAACAGTTTTCTATAAAGACTAAGGAGTCAAGTATACTACTGGCAGGACGACTGCTTGTGAATTTTGCACACGGCATTTGAAGCTGGCTTGTTGATGAGAAAAACGTTAATTGTTTTTAATTGTCTGAACAAAGGGGTGTAAATTTCCTCCATTCTGTTGCTGTTTATTGGATGTCTGTTCATGCTAACATGCCCAATTTGGCTTCTCTTTTTCTTTAACATAGCTCTGCAAATTTCCAGGAACTAAGACAAAAACAGTTCTTTTATATTAGGACATAGCCTTTTCCCAGCAATATCGTGTGGCTTATGCCAACCTGTTGTCTGGAGACTAGGGACTTTACACGTGGGTTTTCTAAATGATAGGTATTTTGAAATTTTCTATAGAAAAATTTGATAGAATTTTTTCTCTTTGTAGCTGCAGCCCATTTATGTACTTTTTGCCTTATGAAGATGGAGGGGGAGAATCAAAACATCCCTCAAAACTGGAATAATACAGTTTTGGGTGGGACACATAGTCCTTTTACTAGAAGTAAGATTTTGCACACAGGAGAACCAAAGCTTTTCTCACATTTCTTTCTCTTACCGTATCACTCTTCTTTACCTCCAAACTCTTACTGGATGTTTATTCCTAAAATATTAACATTTGGGTAACATGAATTTCAAAGAAAACTTTTCAGAAGCTCTTTCCTCTCAATGCCTATCATGCCACATTCCACATGCCATTTAATTTTATTTATTTATTTTAATTTAGGGAAGGCTCTTATTTATTTATTTATTTATTTTATATTTATTTTTGGCTGTGTTGGGTCTTCGTTTCTGTGCGAGGTCTTTCTCCAGTTGCGGCAAGCGGGGGCCACTCTTCATCGCGGTGCGTGGGCCTCTCACTATCGTGGTCTCTTGTTGCGGAGCACAGGCTCCAGACGCGCAGGCTCAGTAGTTGTGGCTCACGGGCCTAGTTGCTCCGCGGCATGTGGGATCTTCCCAGACCAGGGCTCGAACCCGTGACCCCTGCATTAGCAGGCAGATTCTCAACCACTGTGCCACCAGGGAAGCCCTCCATTTAATTTTAAAGCCATTTAATTTTAATTGGGAATGAAGTAAGATACCTATTATAAAGACAATTTATAGATGAATTCTGGTAACAGATTATTTTTGATCACCATGTATCTGAATCATCTTTTGTAAAATTTTTACATACTGATTTATCTTTTTTCTAAATTAGAAAATTGAAATGTGTGATGATACAGCTAAAGCACAGATTCAGCCCAGAAAGATGAAAGGCGATGGTTAAATAACAAGGGTTAATAGTCAAGGGATTTGACAGCTGTAAAAATGCAATGTGTTTATGTAGTACATTTAAAGTGGGTTAATCAATCAGTCATTCAACATATCCTAAGTATGTGGCATGTGTGCGAAAATGCACTGGATGCTGTAAAATACGTATTTTTAAACAATCAAAAAGCATTACTAGGTTCCATTTATGATTTTAATTATTATAGAGTATAGAGGAGTTCAGTATGTTTCCTGATACAGAACTGTTTACAATTATAGGAAAACAAAATAGGCAGTGAAAATATAATACAGAAATAGAGAATAGGAACATATTTAAATAGGTGCTAATTATGAGGTGAAGGCAGTATTTGTAAGAGTCATTAGAAAAGGCCTAAATCTGTGTGCTGGGGACATCTCAGAGAAGGCAATTTAGAGGCACTGTGGTTTGAGGTAGACTGTGACACATGAGAATTTGGGTAGATGAGAGAGGTAAATAGACACTTTTTGTTCGGGGGGAGGGGGGTGACCAAGCAGCATGACCCATAAAGGCAGTGGTTTAGCAGTTAACCTCAGGGAGAATGGCAGTACGAGAAGTAGGCATTAGTGACGGGCACAGAGGATGTGTCCTGGGAACTTATTGGATGTGAGGAGAGGTAGAGGCAGGGCCTTCAAAGCCAGGCAGAGTGCTTTACACCGAGGCAGTGGACTGCGCTAAGTTCTTGAGCTGGGAGTGCCGTTATGAAGATAGGGTCTTCTGTGAAATGATCCTGAGCTGGGACTAGAGCAGGATGGTTGGTGGGAGGGAGTTGTGGACATCTAGGCACAAGAGGAGTAGGCTGAATTAGGGTGCTGATGGGGGAGTGAATGAAGAAATACAGTGTCAGTAATTAAGCCATATTTTCCTGATACTTATTTCTTATTTACAAATGTGGTACAACAATTAACACATTCCGGAGTTAGTAATTAGCAATCAGGTTAAATTACTTTGATTACCTCTTTTACATTTAGTGAAAAACATTTTAAGAAAGCTACTTTCTGAGATGTTTTGTAGTCTGCTCTCTCTATATAGTTTCTCTTTTACTGATCCTGCATTCTTTCCTTCTCCTTCTACCTCTCTCACCGTTTTTCTCTGTCCTCTCTCACTTTCCCTTCTAAAAGAACAAACATGTAGGGTGCTTTTTATTAAGTTATTTAAATAAATTAATCATCATTTTATATTATATAAGTATAATAGTTTAAACCTCATATAGGCTTAAAATTTAAAAGTAGCACCCTGCTAATATTTCTTTCCAGGCGGTTCCTGAGACAATGATTTTCAACTCTTCTATTTTTTTCTTCTGATAGCTCTATGCTTAAGTAGTTATTTCTTGATTTATAGATACTTGATACTATCTATTGACTTCTTGTTTTGTTGGTTGAGAATTAATTTTTCTAAGATCTCACACCCAGCCGTCCAAAATATCCTCCCTTTTTAAAAAAATTACGGTTATATCACAATTGTTCATTAAATTGTTTTCACATTTGTAATAATAAGTGAATATCACTTACTTTGAACCAAGACTTATATGATGAATTTTTTCCTTTCTCATATATTTTTAAGCATTAACACTTTCCTTTTTTGTTTGCTTACTTTTCTGTATATCTGTTACTATTTGTTCCCAAATATTCTATAAAAGACCTATTAAATAGCCATCAGTAACATTTTTAAATGATTTTTTATTGTTGTTGTTCTCAGAAAAGTGTGGCCTTGAATGACTTCATTATTAAAGACAAATACAGGCCCTGAGAAAGAATTTAGTCCTCAGCTTAGGATACAAGAAAAACCAAAGAATCTAAAAGAAACGAGAGAGTGTTCTGAAATACCAACAAAATAAACTCCTCTTGAGCTTGATGCGAGAGAGAAGGTTAGGAATAAAGAAGGAAACAGATTCAGATGAAACTCATAAACGATTGGCTACATTAAACTTTTTCTGGTGTTGGCCTGGAGATATTCCTGTTGTACCCCTTCATCCTCCTGCATCAGTTGTGACTTTTGTTTCTAGGCCTAGTACAACTGTCATTCTGGAATGTTTCTTTCCCACTTTTTGTATTAGGATCCTTTGGTACCTTCATCTAATTTCTGCCTCCAACGGCTTTCTAAGAAAGGGTGCCTGGGAAAGTCTTCTGTCTCCTTACAAGCTAGATGTGTCTTTATTCTGCCCTCCTGCTTGATTGATCATTTGGGTGATCACAGGCTGCTTCCTCTCAGAAGTCTGAAGCCTCTACTTTCTTATAGTCTTTCTGGTGAGAAGTCAGAGGCCATTCTAATGGTAAGTGCTTCTTTTCTTAGGAAATTTTTGATCTCTTTAGTGAGCATCTGTGTGCCTTTTCAAACTGAATTTTCAGCTTGGTAATTTTCTTATTGGTATTGCTATATTATTGCGATTTTCTTTCCTCTTTATTTTGGCAACTCCTATTGAAAAGAAATGCTGGCTATCCTGGATTAATTCTCTGACTTTACCCCTGTTAACTTTCCATTTCTTTTTGTCTCTTGTGGTTTCCTTGATTTTGTCTTTTATTCCTAAGTTTTAGGAACGCTTTATTCTGTGATTGTTCCTAGTTTATGATATCCTGTTCTAGTTTTATGGTACACTATATTAATTTTATTTTGCTGAAGTATTTCTCACTCTGCATAGCCTGTTTCCTCCTGGTTCTCTTTTTTTGCTGTTTGTTTTTGCATGGGAAGCATTCTTTACATATTTAATAATCCTTAAACATCTATTTTAAGAATTAAACACTAAAAGGTGATAAATATACGCTTAGGTGGGATTTGGTTTCTGTGAGCTTCACTATGGAAGGGTGATGAGCAAACCTTTTCATTTTCAATAACTGATGAGATATATGTGTGTGTGTGTATATATATATATATATATATATATATATATATATATATGTATATATTTATCGTCAAATTTTATAACCCAGAAAAGTAGATATTTCTCCCACTTTACTGTTGAAGAAACAGAGTCAAATGGGGTTAAATAGTTTTCTAAAGTTACCTATGTCATTAGGTCTATGTGAATCAAAATCTTGTGCTCTTTCTAAGACATCATTGTCTAATTTTATTTTTTCTCTTCTGGAGCTACACCTCTGAGTCAAGTGGCATTAGGGTAAAGTTTTGTGAAGATAATCACAGCTCTTTAAACTGCAGAATAAAGGCAGCTTCACGTAAGTGTAAATACATTTTGAAATGCCCTCTTGAAGCCTTTCGGTTCATAGCATTTAAACTGAATGTTGGACTAGTAAATTACAAAGGAATTAAAATGCTTCACCAGTTTGTACTTTGCTGATATTACCACATTCTTGAAGCATAAACCAGAAGTGGAAATGGAACCACCTTCATAAACGGCAGAATTGAATAAAAATATGTACAATCTTTTGAGAAAAGAATTTGGTAATATACATTAATAGCCTTTAAAAAATTGATACCTCTGACCTAGACATCTAATTTTAGAAATCTTACAGAAGGAAAGCAGAGGTGTAGATAAAACTGCAGGTAAATATTCAAAATTATGATGCTCATTATTAAATATGCAAACTTAAAATTAGAAAAAAACAAAATTCCTACAATGACAGGACTTTTAAATAAATTACAGTAAGGCCATATGATGGAGTATTATGTAGCTCTGAAACATGGTGTTTTTAAAGGGTATTTAAAATACAGAAATGTCTGGTGTATTAAGTGAAAAAGCAGAATGCCAAACTGTACTCACTGTGCAGTGCAAAGTAGGTTAAAATTCATGTACATTTGCATAGAAAAAAGACTGGAGGAAAATATACCAAGCTGCAATAGTATTTGTCTCTAGCTTCTGGAATTACAGGCAATTTAAATTTTCTCACTGATGCTATTCTGTAATTTCCAAATTTCCTAAAATAACTACATATTACGTTAATAATAAAAAAAAGTATGTAGCCTTAAAAACACTCGAAGGAGAACAGAAAAACTCTCTCTAGTCTCTTTGCTATTGAGAATAAGTGAGGCTAAGTGTCCTTTGGCTCTTCCCTGCCTTCATGTAACCATCTGGGGATAGTACTAATGGGACAGAATTGGGCTCTTTACTGCACTGGATTGTTATTAAGAATTTTCTAACTTAAGAAAATGTGCTGATTCCTGTTATCTTTATTGCCCATTTTCTTCTTTTTCCTAACTCCATTCTCTCATATTTTATACCTTAAACACTCATCATTGGATTGTCATAAATATGATTTATTTAAGTCACTAATGTACATTTTAAATTTATTGTGCATTTTTATTTACAGTGCAATTCTATGTATGATTCATACACAAATTGGAACTGGTTTCTGAAATATTTTGTAAAAATCTATTAAAGGTTTCCTAGTGACAAAAGTTACATATGAAAAAAGTTAAAGGTGTGTAACTGGACTAAATGAATAAAACATAAGGGGAAAAAATCATCCTGATTACCTATAATTAATACTAGCCTAGCTTTTAGACATTTTTCTAGGTAAACAGTCATTTCATGTAATTTATTTACTAATTGCAGTGATTTTAAACACCTGGGTTCCCTTTGCACTATCTATAAAAATCTTTAGGTATTAAGAATTAACACACGTTTGATGTTGAAGTGGAATGAAATGGGTGAGATCTAGATATTACAGTTGTCCCTCGGTATCCTCGGGATCCAGGACCCTTTGTGGATACCAAAATCCACAGAAGCTCAAGTCCTTTATATAAAATGGCATACTACCTTAGGTCTCCCTATTCATGGGCATCCCACAGATACAGAGGGCTGACTGTACTTAGACTTTTATGAATTTCAGGTATACTGAATTCTAGAATAGAAATTATGTAAGCGGCATTATCAGTTCTGTGGATACAATTTTAATGACAGAATTTTTTTAAATGAATATTTTAAAACATATGTTTTTTAAAATTTCAAAGCACAGATAATTTGGCCAAATTAAATAATTAATTTGTAAGGGTGGGCAGTAGATAATGTGTTCTTGAATATTCAAGAGAGATTGCAATGTGTATATTTTTTTCTATAATCACTGTGCAAATATTCATTAAGCATCCAAGAGCTAAAACTTTGCTCACTCTATTAAAAATGGAATTATAAAACATATGGACTGGTATTGTATACGAACAGAATGAAATTTGGGCAGATTGCTACTATTAAGCAGCAATGTAAAAACAGTGCTTAAAGTCAGAGTCAAGGAACATCTTCAGCACAGCTTCATTTATGAAATATGGCAAATTAAATGACACAGATTTTTCTCATTTTGACACCTCCCCTAATAGGTTAAAGAATTTATGTTTGGTCTAACTGAGTTCATAATTATCATGTTTGTTAATTTACGATTTTGGAAGGATGCTTTTAACTTCACTATTTTAGGTTTGACTTAGACAACTTTACATTTTCATCCACTGAAATGAGGCTGATGGAGTAAGTGGCCTCATTACCTGGGGGGATGGCTTTCTTAGTTACAGCTTCCCATCTGCCTCAGAATTGTCACACGCTTTGGTTCCTCCTGTCCCCAAATCCTAGATGTGACTCTATTTTCCCACTTGGTGTTCTTCTCAAAGTTCTGATCCTGCCCCCGAGGTTTAGTGTGTTTATATTATCAATGAAAAAAAAAGTTTTCTAATGGTCTCATCCTGCAACATAGTTAAAGGATTAAGTGATAGCCACTGATGTGTTTTCTGTTGGCTAAAATACTTTTCCCCTTTGTTAAGTAGACAGTTTTTCTTTTTCTTTTTTCTTTTTTTGCATATAGAAGGAAAAAGGATAATTTAAACAAAATTTAGTTTATGTTAAGAAGACAGTTGAAACACTGAAAGTCTTTATCTTTTGGGCCATTGATCTCTGTTACCTGGGATAAAGGCAGAGATTCAACTAAGTCTTTAATTGTGAGGTATAAGAAGTATTTACAGTATGCTTACAATGTATCCAATTGAATATTTTGTTCAAAAAGGAAATTTTACTGTTTTGTTCCTCTTTCTGGGACATTCACTTTTTTTCCCTTAAATAAGCAGATAATCCAATACATACTTTACAGGAATTTAAAAAATCATAAAATGTATGTGATAAAATAAATGTTGTTTAGTTCTCCATAGTTTTATCCATTAGCTTTGGATTGCCTATAAGAACCATGACTTGAATAATAAAGGATTCTGTAGCATATGTGTGTTTTACACATTACATACACTATGTTCTTCATTATCGACAAAAAGTCATTCTTAAATGTTTTCGGCCTGTCCTTTAAACAGAAATAAGTTCATTCAGTTTTCTTTTGGTGCATTATTTAATGACACCAATTTTTTGTACTGATGTCTGACATATAAGGAGCTCCTTATAAAACATCTCCCAGGTTAATGTATGGTTAGTGTGTGGCTCATGTATTCCCAGATGTTGTGGACTTTTACATAGTCCTCAAAAAAGTTTTTCAGCCAATGTTTATATAGGAAAAAATTATATTGATTTATCTAAATTCAATGTATGATTTTTTAATAAAAATAATGTTTGAGTAGAGACTGGATATAGTTGTTAGAGTGTCAGGATCAGGTGTAGCCTCTGCAGAAAACATTGCATATAGCATCAGAGATACACTTGAGTATGGCTGATGCTGGAAGCCACGCTGCTGCATCCAAATCAACCATCTGCTTACTACTGTATTAATCGCTTGATGATCATGAAGCAATGTCTTCAGCAGTTTATATCCTAATAGTTTGCCACTTAGAGTTTTATTTTATTTTTATAAATTTATTTATTTTATTTATTTATTTTTAGCTGTGTTGGGTCTTCATTGCGGTGCACGGGCTTCTCATTGCAGTAGCTTCTCTTTTTGCGGAGCATGGGCTCTAGGCACGCGGGCTTCAGTAGTTGTGGTGTGCGGGCTCTAGAGCGCGGGCTCTAGAGCACAGGCTCAGTAGTTTTGGCGCACAGGCTTAGTTGCTCCGCAGCATGTGAGATCTTCCCAGACCAGGGATCAAACCCATGTCCCCTGCATTGGCAGGCGGATTCTTAACCACTGCGCCACCAGGGAAGTCCCCACTTAGAGTTTTAATGTGTTTTATGAAACTTACCGTATTGGGGTTAATGTATAACAAATACTAATATTTCCCATTCAGTGCAACAGGAAAAAAGGTTAGCTTTTTATTTCTGATTTTTAGGAGCTATAATACTGACATTCAATGGGAGAGATGTCTGAACTCTATTTTGAAAATCTGATGTGGTGGAAAAAAACATAGGCTTTGACATCCATGGTCCTTGGTTCAGATTCTGCCACTGCTACGTTAGGTGTACTTGGATAAGTTCCTTAAGGGTTTTGAGCCTTAGTTTTCTCCTATTAAAATGAGAACAGTAATATTCATCTTTTACAGTTGTTTTGAAGGTTAACAAAAATATAAATAAAACATTTCAAAGCCTTGCACACAGTAGTCAGTATATTAGTGAAGGCTATTAGGATTAGTGATAATTTGCAGTAATTTACATGTAAAAGTTAATGATAATGCCAAATTTTGTATAATGCCTTCTGGTTGGTGGAGCACTTTCGTATACAACATATTGAATCTTTCCTAAAGCTCTGTGAGGCATCTTATTATTATTCTTAGCATGTCCTATATATAGCTTACATATGAGGTTAACTGATGTGGCTAGTAAATGAAGTAAAAATGTGAGCCTAATATTGTAACTTCAAAGTCTCTGCTCTTTGTACTGTAAAATATCAATTTCTTATTAATAATTAGTAACTTCACATTCTGGATGACAAACATTTATTTGGCTTAAAAGTTTTAGATAGATAGATAAGTAGATAGATGAAAAATTTTCTAGTGGAATCAGGTGTTAGTTTTTACTAAAAATCAATAATGTAAGGAGCTGTTAGCACTGGATATATTACACAGTGATTTGCAATCCCCTAGCGTCTTCACAAGCTTTAACTTACTGAGACACATGTGGGCACCGAGTGGGTAGCTACCATCCATATGTTACAGATGATGCGCCTGATGTCCTGAGAAGTTGTGTTCTGCTGAAGGTGATGCTTCTAATAAATAGCAGAATGTTGTGTCTCCAAGTACAGGTTTTACATGAGTTTCCCAAATTCTATTTTATTCAGCACCTAGTGAATAAGTATTATGTTTAGAGTAGATGTTGTTAGAAGTACAAAAATAAACAAGGCAAGTTTCTTGCCTTTATAGAGGTTAAAACTTGTGTGCGTTTGTGTGGAGAGACAAAAATGCGTTTAAATGATCACAGTGGAAGGTGCCGTATGTCAATGATCACAGTGGAAGGTGCTGTATGTTTTAATAATTGGGAACCCAAGTCAAGTGTGATGTAGAAGAAAACAAAATAAAACAAATCTAGATTATATCTTTGGTCAAAGAAATTCCCAAAAGGTGTAATAGTTTATGTGGAAGAAAACTGGAGGTGACTATACTTTTTTTAGAATCTAAAGCTATGAAAAACTGCATTTTTTTCTTCAAGGGATTATGGACTGTAATGAGTGCACTCTACAATGTGCCAAAATTTATGATAAGAAAAAATAATTAAGCAAGATAATATAACTGCCTATTGATGCTTAACGGAAATACGTATTCATTAAGTTTAGAAAATGGAAAACTTAGTTCTGTGTCTTAATTCATTCCACTTATGTTTAGGTGGGAATTAGGTTTAATGAGTTTTAATAATATCCTTGAATTTGATGTATTTATCTTCATCTAGAACACTTAGCTCCATACTACTTTAAGTAGCACATTAAGAAAAAGATAAATTCTTCCTTGCTTTCATCTATTCCTGAGAAATTTGAGTTTATGTGGTTTGGAATTGGTCATTTTCCATTTCTCATGATTAATTCAGGAAACAAGCATTCTGGGCTTTCCAGGTACGTTCTTTTTAGTAATGGGTGATTTTTTGTTTTACATTTGAAGGTGTTGTCCTCAGATGAATGTTAGGCAATTCTCTGTCCTTAAGTGCAATGAAAGCTGCTAAATTTGTTCATCTTAATTTAGCTAATCGTGTTCTCCATGCTATTATATTTTACATGCAAAGTAAAAATCTCTGTGCCTTAAAATAATCTGAACTGACATGGTTCGTGAAATTTTACAATTATAACTACCACATTATATTTTACATATTTTATAAATATCTTTAAAAATATTTCTGTTTTCTCCAGAAAACAGAAAAATACAGAGAAATCACCCAGTCTTTGCCACTCATTATGCTTATTTAGCCTCTCTATCCACAAATAAAAAGGTATCATGTCTTTCATGGTTTTCTCTTTTAGTTAATATTTTTTGAATATCTTTCAATATTATTAAATATTCTTCTATAATATAATTTAATGGCTGTAATCTGATACATATACTGTAGAATAAACTGTATCACAATTGCTTATTTAATTTGTTGTTGAGCACTGAAGCATTCCTTCCCTCCTCCCTCCCTCTCTTCCTCCCTTCCTTCCTTCCTTCTTTCTCTCTCTTGTTCTACCTTTTAATTAAAACACTACTAAACTCCTTTTCAGCAGATCTGTGAGCACATTTTTTATTGTTCAGTTAGAAAAACTTCCTAGAAGCAGTATTGAGAAATTAAAGTATATGTACATTTTTAAGGGTAGTTAAAGTATTGTTGCATTTTCTCCAAAAAGGTTGTACCAACGTATACTCCTATATTCATGGTGTTTTTTGTAATTAAAAATTTGGTTTTGTGTAGTCATAGCTATCAATATTTTCCTTTATGTTATTTGCTTTTGGTATCATGCTTAGAGAAGCCTCATCTTCCCAGAGTGTGTGTATGTACGTGTGTAAATATATAATATTTATATATGTGTTCCTTTCAATACTGTAATGGTTTATTCCATATATCTATACATAAATGTATAGATATGGATATAGATATAGATGTAGATATAGAGGTATAAGACCCTTTGGTCCAAATAGAATTTATTCTGGGCTACTCTTTAATACTCTAACAATTGCTGTCATGAGAATGTTATCAGCTACCTACAGGCACAGGGTTTACTATGGTCCAGCTAAGTGTTTTATAAGCATTATCTATTTAAACATCACCTATGACAGCAATCCCCAGCCTTTTTTGCACCAGGGAGCAGTTTCGTGGAAGACAGTTTTTCCATGGATGGGGCCAGGTGGGGGGGATGGTTCAGGCAGTAATGTGAGCGATGGGGAGCGATGGGGAGCGACCCATGAAGCTTTGCTCACTCACCTGCCGCTCACCTCCTGCTGTGCGGCCTAGCTCCTAGCAGGCCATGGACCACTACTGGTCTGCAGACTGGGGGTTGGGGACCCCTGACCTATGTTATAGAAACTACAATGATTATCCTGTTTTACAGATAAAGAAACTGAGACTTAGAGACAAGATTTAAAGCTAAGTATCTATGGCTTCAAAGCTTGTTATCTTAACCAGTAAGCATACTGCCTTTCTTTAAAAAGAAGAGCTACCCTGTGTTTGAATACTATAATTAGTATTGTTGAATAGGAGATTTCTTGAGGGAGCGATTGCCTTTGATGATCGATGAAGAAGCTCAAGAGTCATAAAAGGAACCAGAGAGAGTTCCTGCAGGTTCCTACACTCTTTACATAACTTTTTTCTCTGTCTTTTTTATATCACACTTTCATTTTGGATAGTTTAACTTCTCTGTCATCAGGCAATTGTAGTTAAATAAGTTTTCCTCTTAATATAATACAAATTTAAGGTGATAGGTGCTTGCATTCTGTGTGGAATTGCAATTTCAGTTCAGACGTCAGGAAAAGGAATCTCTTTTGCAATTGAGGTTAAAGGTCCCACAGAACAAAGTGGAATGATTGACCACCTGCGTGAGTTTTCTCACTGCTGTTATGTTTTATCCTTTTACAAAAAAAGATTCTGAATATTTTAGGAGACTGATCCTGAATTTTCTAACATTGTTGGCAAGTATGTATCACAATTGTGTTCTTCTTACTTACAGTTTAGTATTAACATTTCCTATTTGAATATTTAATATCATTAGAAAAATAGATAACATTCTTGTTTTGGCTTGCTCCTTTTCATTATAAAAAATATTGTCTTGTCTCTTAAGTAAAAAAGAATGCATTCCCTTGGTTAAAAATAAAAGAAGCAGCAGCAATTTTAGAAAATATTGATCCGGCTTTCATATCTGAAAGTTGTCTTTCTTAATTTATAAGAAATCACTGTAGAATTGTATAATTTTTTTCTCAAGAAATAAAAGAGAGGGACTTCCCTGGTGGTCCAGTAGTTAAGACTCCACGGTTCCACTGCAGGAACATGGGTTCAATCCCTGGTCGGGGAACTAAGATCCCGCATGCTGCATGGTGCGGCCAAAAGAAAAAAAAACAAGAAATAAAAGAGAGACATTAAGAGAGTGTGATATTTGTGAAGCTCCCTTTTTTAAAGTATGTGTTTTCAAAAAGCAAAGATCCATAAATTGAAAAATTTTTATAGATTATTAAATTTATAGTGCATTTTTACAGAAATATATATATATATATATATTTTAAACAGCTAGTTTTTTTTTGTTTTTTTGTTTTTTTGTTTTTTAATTAATTTATTTATTTATTTATTTATGGCTGTGTTGGGTCTTCGTTTCTGTGCTAGGGCTTTCTCTAGTTGTGGCAAGCGGGGGCCACTCTTCATCGCGGTGCGCGGGCCTCTCACTATCGTGGCCTCTCTTGTTGCGGAGCACAGGCTCCAGACGCACAGGCTCAGTAATTGTGGCTCACAGGCCCAGTTGCTCCGCGGCATGTGGGGTCTTCCCAGACCAGGGCTCGAACCTGTGTCCCCTGCATTGGCAGGCAGATTCTCAACCACTGCGCCACCAGGGAAGCCCACAGAAATATATTTTGATTCTATAACAATCTGTAATTACATTATAAAAACAACCTTTGAAGCCATATATTTTTATATTTGTTAAGATAGTAATAATGATGTTCAAAACATGTTACAAATTACATTTTGTTTTGGCCTTTTTATCCCCTGATAGAGACTCAGTTTTCTTAATCATTGACCTACATAGAATCATAGACCTACAAGCAACATAAACGTTGTGTATTGACTTTTAAAAAATGCAAACTTACTATTTTTAGACTACTGTAAATATTCCCATTGTGAATGTAGGAAATTTAACTGTTTCTTTCAGGGGTTTCATCTCATGTAATATCTCATGAAGTTTTTTTAGTATCTCAAGGTTCTATTAATGTTATTCTTGTGTTTGATTAACATTATAAGAAAGATTTCTGTGTTAAAATGTGAAGTATCTTTTTAAACTCTGAGGATCACTTTCTTGATTTTTGACAAAATTTTTACTGTAGTAGAATCCTTTAAGAGGTACCTCTTCATTAGGTTTTTAGTAAATACGTCATGGATTTTTTTCTCATTTATCGTATGTGCTTATGGAGAAATATTTGCATCCATTCACTAGCTGGTTTCTAACATCATGGGGTAGGAGTCTGAAGGAGTCTGTACCACTGGTTGGTGGGGGAGCTAGTACATAAAAAAGTAAAGCATTTTTGTATTTCTTTTAAAAATATCTGTTTGTCAGGAGGACCTCAATATCACTGCTAAGTGTGATGATTCGCTAGGAGGACTCAGAAGACTCAGGATGTAGTCAGGCAAAGGGCTATGATTTATTACAGCCTAAGGAAAAGGCACATGGGGCAATGTCTGAGAGAAATCAGGTACAAGCTTCCAGAGTTCTCTCCCAGAGTAGTCACACAAGAAACAGTGATTCCTCCAGCGATGAGTGTGACAAATGTAAAATGTTGCCAACCAGTGAAACTTCTTAGAAGCTCAGCAACCAGCGTTGTTGGTGGGGATGGTCATGTAGGCACCTTCTGTCCGGCATGTACCAAAATGACAGACTCCCAGAAGAAAAGCAGGAATTCAGCATAATCTATATTATTTATATAAACTGTTTAGGCATAGCGAGGCTTGTATCAGTTCTGGGAATGGTGGGTACCCTCCTGAATCCAAGTTCCATCTCTACCACTAACACATTATGTCTCTGAGAAAATCACTTTTACCATTCCAAATCTCAGTTTTCTTCTCTCTTAAATGGCAAGATATGCTAGATAATATTAGAAATAATCTCTAATTCTCTAATTATTAGAATCTGAGTTTTATATAGATTTGTTTCTTAATCTATGTAGATCAATGGGATTCTTTTAAATTACTTCTTCCTCTAGCCCCCAATGTGATTTATTATAGATGAGGCTCAGAGGCTTCTACTACACTTAGGTTATTTCTGTTTGAATTTTTCCTACTTTTATAATTTCCACATCCAAACATAAAGTTGTGTCTTGTATGTTAAAAATCCAAAGGAAGAAGTTAAGTTATAGACTGCACGGCCTTAATGAAATAGATATGAACGGTGACAAGGCAAGTAGTCAATCCCCATTTAACAGAGGGGGGCACAATAAGTCAGAGAGAATAGTTAATTTGTAAATGTCTGTACAGCTAACACATCAAAGAGCCTAGACAAATAGTTCTTCTAGCTACTCAACAGGATGTTCTCTGAGGGCAGATACTGACATTTTGTAGTAGGAAAGTGTGGCTCAGTAAATAGGAGTGGCTCAATAAATGGTAGACAGATAATAGTTATAGGAACTTGGAGCAATTCACTCATTCTCTCATGTGACAAACCTTTAGAACATAGTTATCAAAAACTTTCTTCCTTTTAATGTTTTGATTGATGGTTTTGTAATTACCTTTGGTGTTTTCAGTTCACCTGGGACCTGACTTTTGCTGTTGGGGATTTTATCCCTCCTCTTTAGAACATTAGTTTCTGCCTTGCTCTAGCAGTTTCTTCCCCTGCTCTTGCTGTGTCTCTCTGTCTCTGTCTCAGGGTACTGGAGGCTACTTGGTAAATCGTAATTTTTTTTTTTTGGTCTCCTGGTCTGCTTTCATGTACCATTCTGGTCTAGAACAAAGAAATATCTTTGTCCCTGCTCAAGCTGTCATTGAGATAGAAGCTCCCAAACAGAACCATTTCAAAGAAAACCCTTTGACAGAATAAAATAAAGCAATTTGCCATTTTCAGTGAAGATCATGGCCATTCTGGTGGAAAATGTGTTCAATCATTCTTGTAAATGAAAGAGAATTATGGTGCTACTATATTATTTTTTATAATACTTTTTATATCCTGTACTGACATTTTTCTTTTTAGTTAGTTGGACGTAAATATAGCTCTTCAAGTGTATTTTGGGAAGTATATTTTGTTCAAAAGTTCTTTGGTACTTTTGGAAAATTCTTCTTTAATAATTCTATTTTGAAAATATTTTTCTAGAGCTACATGGAAAATAAGCACTTTAACTAAATTTTTGGTATTAAAATGTACCTACCAAATTATTTTAAAAGATGCATTTAATTGAATATTGAAAAATGATTCCATACTGAAAATATTGTATGGTGACAGCTAGACTCTATCTTTTGGAAATGTATCTTTGTAATTTCAGTATCATATTTAACAAATTACGTTTATAGTTCTCTACTTAATTCAACTCTTAGGCATTATATGAAGGAGATATTTTTAGGTTCCAGTACTTGAAGTTTTATGATTAAATCTATTCATATAAATTTGATGCTTTGAGATTGTGAAAGAAAATGTCAATTAGTTTGTAATTTAAAATACCATAGCCCTAGAGTTGTAATATTGAAATGGTGCTATTTTTGTTTCGCTTGAAATTGTAGATTCTAAGAGATTTTGAAATGTTAATTTAAAACAAAAGGCATTGAGAACAATAATATGTGAAATATAAAAACTGTTTTCCAGTGGAGCAATAGAAATGACAGAGTAGGGTGTAAGATATCTAGACTTTGGTGGAACTATAATTTTAAATCTTGTTTAAGATCTGTGTGCTTCAAAATTATTTATAATTTTGAATCAATAATATATTTGCAATGCTGTTGCATAGTTGTTTACTAGTTGGGCCACAATATTGCCCCCCCACCAGGGGTCCTATTTTAATTGTAGTCTATGTAAATAATGCCTATTGTAGCTATGCCAGGAGAAGCAATGATCTTAGGAACATGCCATTTTGTTTGGCATCTGGTGACCAAGTATCAAGGATAGAAGTAGACCTTCTGTAAAAGTTGATATATTTAAAAATAATAAATATGTCAGTAGTGATATAGAAATTGTTTCAGAGTATTCACTACAAAGATTCACCATTTGACTCTTCTGAATCTAGCTGGGAATTCTAAAGTGTCTAAATGTACTCTATTTTCAGACCTAGCCAAATTTCACACACAAACAAAAGTCACAGTTCTGGATAACTCAGTAATAAATACTTTAAGATATAACAACAATTTAACTTTTATGATGATGTAGCAGTTTTCAAAGCAGATTTAACGACATTTAAAGCTAATATGTTGTTTTGGCTGAAATGATTCTGTTAATTTACTTGGTTTTCTGCTGAATTTTCCACATGAAAAGCCATCTGTATATTGAGTCTTTTTATTTTATCTATTTAAACATTAATTTCTTGTTTATAAATGCTTAAGTTACAACATTTTTTTTCTGGCACTATTAAGCATATGTTTAGAAGGCCTATTATCTCTTTCCCAGTTATTTATAAGTATATGAAATATACTTTTTGGCAATATCACAAATATTTTAAAAGAAAAATTTCAGTAACAAAGAAGTTTAGCGTGTACTCTTAGAAATCTCATGATAGATAAAAATTAAGACATACTAATATTATTTTATAAAATTTAATGTAAATTAAATTCCCAAATAATTTGGGAAGGTTTCTTGTGAAGATTAGAAAGATTTATTTGGATTAATTTATGCAACAGCACCTAACTAAAACTTACTTAAGACTAATATAAGCATTTAAGGTTATAATTGTCCTTTTAGATATTAAGTTTACTGTATTCTACAAGTTATTATTTATAGTATTGTTTTTATTTTTACTCAGTTCTAAGTAATTTAAAATTTCCATTATGATTTATTTATTTTCTGGCCGAAGAGTTATTCAACTCTGTGTTTTTAAAATGTATGTTTTTGTTTGTTTTTTTGTTTTTACAAACTTGTAATTTAATTGCATTCTGATCAGTGAA
The DNA here is from genome assembly GCF_949987535.1 of Balaenoptera acutorostrata. Lineage (NCBI taxonomy): Eukaryota > Metazoa > Chordata > Mammalia > Artiodactyla > Balaenopteridae > Balaenoptera > Balaenoptera acutorostrata. The sequence goes on from NC_080067.1 coordinate 58,632,068, forward strand.
GGTGATCTATGTTTTAAATTTCTTGAAACTTATATTTTGTCCTAGAATATGGTAAATATTTGTTAATATTCTGTGTGTGCTTGAGAAGAGTGTACTCTAATTGGTGACTGCAGATTCTAATGAAAGTCATTAAATTAAATTAGCTAATTTTATTGTTATAAATTTCTATAACTATTAATTTTGTCTAATTAACCTATCAGTACCTGAAAGAGGTGTGTCAGTCTCTCTCAATACTATTGATTTGCACATTTCTCCTTTTATTTTTCTCAACTTCTGTTTTATATATTTGGGGGCTTTTAAATTATGCACATATAATTTAGAATTATATATGTTACATATTCCTAGTGAAGTGAATGTTTTATTATAATGAAATTGCCATCCTAACTCTAGTAACAGTGTAGTTTTATTTTATCTGAAATGTACTTGGCTATTCCATATTTCCTTTGGTTCATGTTTGCTTTGCATTTCTTTTCCATCTGTTTCCAGCCAGAGTTTCAAAATCTATGTTTTACATTTGTCTTGTGTCCCTATAGCTGTGTTTTATGGTATAATAATGATATCTTTATTTCTTTTTCTCTATTTAAAAAAAATTAATAGACTTTTGCTTAACAGTTGTAGGTTTACCAAAAAATTAAGTGGAAAGTACAGAGAGGTTCCATATATCTACTTACTTCCTCCATCTCCAATTTCCCCCACTAATCTCACATTACTGTGGTGCATTTGTTCCAATTGAAGAGCCAATATTCATAGATATGTTATTACTATCTAAAGTCTATAGTTTACATTAGGGTTCACTCTATGTTGTTCATTCTATGGGTTTTGATAAATGTATAGTGACATGTATTCACCACTATAGTATCACACAGAATAGTTTCACTGACCTAAAATATCTCCTGTGCTCTACCTTTTTATCCCTCCTTCCCTTTTCCTGAACCATTGGCAACCACTGATCTTTTTTTACTGTCTCCATAGTTTTGCCTTTTACAGAATGTCATATAGTTAGACACATATAGTATGTTACCTTTTCAGATTGGCTTTTTTCATTTAGAATTATGCATTTAAGATTCCTCCATTTTTTTTGTGGTTTGATAGCTCATCTCTATTTGTTGCTAAATAATATTCCATTTTATGGGTGTTTTAAAAAAGCACAGTTTGTTTATTCACTCACCTATTGAGGGACTTTTTATTTGCTTCCAAGTCTTGATAATTATGATTAAAGTTGCTGTAATCATTTGTGAATAGGTTTTTTTGTGAACTTGAGTTTCCAAACCATCAGGTGAATACCAAAGAGTGTGAGTGCTAGATCATTTTTTAAGAGTTTGTTGAATTTTGTAAAAAACTGCCAAAGTGTCTTCTGAGATGATTGTGTCATTTTGCATTTCTATTAGCAATGAGTGAGAACTCCTGTTACTTCTTCACATCCTTGCCAGCGTTTGGTGTTGTCAGTGTTTCAGATTTTAGTGTAGATGGTGTTGTAAAAATATCCAATCAGACATTTTCTTTTGTATAACTGATGAATTATTACATTTATATTTATTTTGAATATTGTTATTTAACTTACTGTGTCTTTTTTGTCTATGTCCTACTTTTTCAATGAACCATTTTTGTTTCCTTATTGCTTCGTGTTGGATTGGTGCATTTGGGTTTTGTGTGTGTGTGTGTGTGTGTGTGTGTTATATCCCACCTTCTCACTTCTCTGGTTTGGAACTATTATTTTCGTGGTTATTCTTAATGTTTACCATGTATACTTAAAATGTAAAGTTGAATGGTAATTTAGGACTGGGATCTTAGAACACTTTGATATGATCATCTTTCTGATTTACTTGTTTTCATTTTTTTTCTGATTTACTTGTTTTCATTTTTTTAATTAAATTTTTAAAATGCCTGCAATTTTGACATTATTATTATCATATACAGATAATATTTGTATAGATTTATTTTTTATTCATTCCAGAAACACAGCTTATTCAAACACAATTATATTTTGGTGATTATTTCCTTTCAGCACTTTGAAGATATTTTCAAAATAGTGTTCTGGCTTTCATTACTGTTGTAGAGGAGTCTGCTACCAGAATGGCTGGTGTTCATTTTTAGAGGATTTGACCTGCTTCACCTCCTCTTTTGCCTTTTCATCTGCAGTTTCAGCATAATGTGCTTGGGTGTGGGTTCTTTTAGTTGCTTTTACCATTTGAGCATTTTTAGTCATTATCTCTTCAAATACAAACTCTTTAAACTTTTCTTTACACTCTCCTCTGGCTCTCCTCTTTAACATTATCTTACATCTTCTCATTCTATCTTCTATAACTTTACAAATTTTCCCCATCTTTTTCTATCTTGTTTGCTCTTTGTGTTCCAACTGTGTAATTTCTTCAACTCTGTCTGCCTCTTCACTGATTATTTCTTTGGTTCTGTCTAATTTGTTGTTAACATTTCCCTCTTGTTTTATTTTCTAATATTATATTTTATTTTATTTCTGAATATTCTGTTTGGTTTCTTTTCAAATCTGCTGATATTTTGGGAATCTCTTGTAGTATTTAAATATTTCTACTCTGTAATTAATTTTAAACAAACAAAACAACCAAAGGGCATGTTTTATAGAGGATAGATTTTCCTCACCCCTAAATCCACTCTGACAGGTACATACAAAGATGCTTACACTGCTATGGCCACTTCTAGTAACCATCTGATTTTCCAATGCTTTGAGAACTGAGCATGTCATATAAGTACACAACACTAATTCCTTTGGCTCTCATAGCAGAATGTAAGATTCGTGTAGCAGAAATATATGTTCTTGAAGACAGGTTATGACACAAATAATTTGATACTATTCTGGTTTGACATGAGCTATGACAGTTTATATGTTATTAAGATTTTTATTATATTTTGCTTTTGATAAAATTAAAAATATAAACCATAAAAGATCTAGGTTATGTATATTTTAAGCAAACAGTTAAGTAAGTTTAATGAATAGTTTATTAACTTTAAAATCAGTGTGGGATTTCTCTTCATGACATGTTTAATTTTTAAATTTATTGCTATCAATTAAAAATAGATATTACTTATTACTTATAGAGTATACTATATTAATTTTTCAATTATACTAAGACATCAGGTACTGAACATTTGATTAGAGCATTTTCCCTAATAAATCTTATTTATGCTTAATTGAATTGCAAATTTTACTACATGTTTTATTTCTGATACATTCCAAGTATTACCTTACCTATATTTATCTTTAAAATTTTAAATATATGATTCAATAATACTAAATGAGTTACTCAAATTTGACAATAATCTCAAGAGGCAATCTGATACAATTAAATGACACAGGCCTAGTTTTAAATTATACTTCTGCTTTAAAAATAAACCTATATGAGCATATGACAGTTTAGTTTTTTTGAATATCAATTTTGTCACTTACAAGGTTAGGTTAATAGTGTTGCTGTAAATATTAAATGAAAATAAAAACTTACATAGTGCCTGGTACCCAATATTTTCCCAAGATATGAAACTTGTGATCATTTTTATTATCATTATGTTTAATGAGTAGATACTTGCACGAGTTTTGCATCCTTTGAGTATTTTTCTTAGAAGGTTACATTAACTCTACTACACAATGTGAAACATAAAATAAAAATTATCCTTGCTATGTTTTTCAATATTATTTCTATTTGTTAGAAATGTTTATAGCCATTTTCAGGTATAAATTTATATAATATTGGAATTATGATGTAGGTAGGATCTATCTATTACTGCATTTTAAGTGTTAATGTCATTTAAGAGCTACTGTTTCCTCTTTTGTAAAACAAAGAGATTCATTTAACATAGTGTTTACAAACACTAATCCCTGTTTTTTTTGTCCTCTATCACTACTAATTTCTATGTATTGACACAACAAATTAATAACTTAATCATATACATATTGATTGAATACATACCATGGAAAAATCACCAATCCAGATCTTATGAATTATTATAAGATGTAATTTTTGAAGGTGCAAGGGCGTATTGATAGTGGAATAGCAAAGATTAGAACTCAGTTTTTCTAAATCAGTTACATAGAATTTTTCACCATATCATATTGCTTGCTGTAAAATATGGTCTCTGAGCTGAAGTTTCATACATATATGAAAAGTTCAATTGTAATAACTGATGTGGTAACAGTTCAAAACAAAGGGTGATAAGTGGAAAAGACTTATCTATTTAACAAGGCAGTGCATGATTAATTGCCAAATGAACCATGAAGAAAATCATGCTTTAGCAATTCAGAGAAGGAAACTATAACTTGTTTTGTGATTTTATTAACACTGTCATATGTCTATATCTCTGGGATATGTTTGTTCTGGGATATGTATTGTCTCCCCAATTAGACTGTAAACTCATGTAGGTAGGAACTATTATTTTTATTTTTCTGTATCACCGTGAAACATGGCATCAGGCATGATTGCTGAAAGTGCTTGTGGATTTAAACATCATTATGTTTATTCCTTTTTAAAAATAAGAACATATTCTAAAATATAACTATATTAGTCTTAATACAGGATTCTCTTTAAATTATACTAGAATTAAATCTGTACTGAAATGTTTTCAACATCTTGGCCATACAAAAAATAAGTCACCTAATGCATGCTACGTCTTCTCAATTATGTATGGGATTATATCAAATCTCTGTTGCCTAATGATGAATTTTTCACAATTTCAGCCATCAAAAAATATGCCACCATTGATAGATCATATTATAGTTTTCATGAATGTTATGAACTATATTTAAAAATGGAAAGATTATAAGATTTGCTAACAAAAATATTGCAGAAGGGAGCATATCACATGTATATTATACCTGTGAAGAGTAATTTCATTTGTATATCATTTTCTATAAGAAATACTTCTTTTAATAAAGAACAAGTATTGATCCAAGCAGAACTCATTAAATATGTAAAATTAATTATGTTGTTAGTGTAGAAATTAAAAATATTCAACATCACATTTAAAAAAATCAACTTATTTGATGAATAATGTACATATAAAAAAGCATCCATTCTAAGTGGGCAGTTCAATGAATTTTGACAAATATGCATACCCTTGTAAATATGTGTACCTGTGTAACCATATGTTTACAGTAGTTGTTTTAAAGTCTTTGTCTACCAATGCCATCATCTCTGTCATTTCAGGATCTGCTTCTATTATCTGATTTTTCTCCTGATGGGTGTCACTCTCCTGCTTCTTTGCATATCTAATGATTTTGATTAGGTGATTATGAGTGTTACACTGCTAAATATGAATTTTATTGTTTTAAAGATTGTTGACATTTGTTTTGGCAGCCAGTTAAATTATGATAAGCTGTGTTAGACAGGTTTAAAATATAGTTTACCCTAGGCTGGTTAACCTCTATTGCTATGGTATTACACTTTTGGGTTCTCAAATGAATGCCTTAGGTGTTCAAGGGTGTCTCTACACTCTGGCTAGTTTGATCTTTGGGAATTGTTCAGCTTACAACTCCCCTTCCTTGTTCTTTGCTCAGCCTCGTGGAGTTTCACCCTCTACATGCACCACTTATAATTGAGCAAACAACTCAGAGACCCCTGTGCAGCTTCTTAGAGCTTTTTCTCTATGTAGCTCCATCAACTGTAGTACTCTTCCCTGCAAATTTAACTTCCCCAGTTTCCTCAAAACACTAATTTCTGTTTCTTCAATTTTTTGAGACTTCTTGCTTGCTTCATTTTCATTCTTCTGTGCTATAGTCTGGAAAGCATTTTATAACAGTCGCTGATTTCCATGGCATAAATATTCCCCCCATGGCTAATTTCAGTCTACCAATGTGACATTATTGAACATAGGGTTGAGGAAAATGCACACAATCAGTTCTTGTGTACCACTAAGCTTAGAATTTATGACAGCTAATTTCTTTTTGAAATATAGTATCCTACTTTAAGTATGTATAGTCACCCATGAATTTTAAATCTTGAATAGTTTCCATGTTTGCTTAGGTAGTTTCTTTTACATAATTTCTATTCATCTTCAAATTAAGTTGGGTCAATTGATACAGTTTTCTGAGTTGCACTAGATACCTTCTAAAAAGATTTTTAAAAGAAAATCCAAGAGAAGGGAATTTTTGAATAATTTTATTTGAATTTGATAAAATTTTTATTACATCCATAATGTTACCTGAAATTTTTATACAATATTTTTCATATACAGTATATTTTTGAGCCTGTCTTATAATGAGTATTTCAACATTGCTTCAGCTGTCCTTTCTTAAAAATGATGATTAGATTGTTTGTTTTCTTTATGGCAGAGTGAGCAGTAATGAGTGCTTTTTCTTTTCTACATATAATGTAGATAAAAAATATGTTATGAGTATTATTTTTAAGCATTATATTTTAGAATGGGATGTCATGATTAAAAAATCTGATCACAAAATAATGGTGTTCTGTTATACAGTTATCTGGATAATGTTTTTAAATTTCAGTATAATTTATATACAGTGCAATATTCAGATATTATGTATACTCATCAATCAGATTTGATGAATGCATATCAAGATATGAACATTTCCATCACTTCATTAAGTTTCCTTGTGTCCCTTTTCAGTCAGTCTTCCCCACAGAAGCAAATATCTATCACAAGTTATTTTGGCTTGTTCTAGAATTTCAAATAAATGAAATCATGCAGTATGTGCTGTTTGACTAGTTTCACTCAGCATAACTTTTTTGAGATCCATCTGTGATGTTGCTGTATCAGTAGATTGTTTCATTTTACTTCCTAATAATATTTATAAAAGCAAATCAAATTTATTTATTCATTCACCTCTTGATAAATATCATAGGTTATTTCTGGTTTTTGGCTATTAGGAATGAAGCTGTATAAACATTTTTATACAGGGCTTTCTATGGACATATATCTTCATTTCTTTTGGATAATTAATTAGGAATATAAATTGCTGGGTCATAGGGTAGTTGCATATTCATTTGGAAACCTGACAAATAGTTTTCCAAAGTGGTTGTATAATTTTAGTTAATTTAAAAAAAATTACTTAAGTAACTTAGTATTTGAAGTAGTCACAGTTTTCTCAGTGAAACACCAAATTTTAAAACATAACAAATAAATAAGAATCAAGTAGTATTTTGTGGATAATTTACTAATTAGATGTGATTTAAAAGGACAACAAAATCATATCACTGGCAAAATTATTAAAGTTGTAAACGCTTATAGATTTCTATCTAAAATATATATGACTGACTTTCTCCTTAGTTCGTCAGTAGGGTTGGGACTTTGTGGTCAATTCTTTACTCTTTGGCAATGTGACTATTAGGTTTAAAGCCCAAGGTTTTCCTAGTTAGGGATGAATTTGTCTAATAATTCTTATTTCATCAATGATTATAATTATTAGAAACGTGATTTTTTTTTTGGTCTGATTTTGAAATTGTTAGCTTTCATGAATATTGTAAAGAGATGTGTTAATTGGTAATTTTGTGCAACAATGGCCAGATATTACAGGGGAAAA